>NC_056743.1:669941247-670241247 GCF_019279795.1 Protopterus annectens
TCCAATATATTCACCAATATTAGAACCAGGGACCTAATGTTTCACCAAAAGATAAATAAAACATGTTGTAGAAACAGATTTATAACCTAGTATCTCCCAAACCTCTGGAAAAAAAACTTCCCCTGCATATTAAACAGTAAAACTCAATATCTTCCTTTAAACATACTTTAAATGACTAAATAGTTATCCACAAATTTACTCCACGATTGACTGGTATGACCTCCTTCACAAAGGAAACGTGGCCTGAGGGATAGTAATGGCAAGATGTAAATGATCATATGACCCAGTGGCTTATGAATTTATGAATCTGTGAATCTATGAATTACTTCTAATTATGTCTCATGTTCTTAATCTGCATCTTTTAATGGTAAACCAAACCAAAAATAACATAATTCCTCTAGGTGCAGTTGAGTTAAGAACTCATCATAAAAGTAGATAAGTGAATTGACTCTTTCTTTACTGTGTCTGATTGACTAATAAACCCTAATATGTTGGTAGTCCCTGTCTTAAAACCTTTTTATAAGCATTAATGAAATGCTTCCAAATGTCAGTAAGTGGCAGAACTTGTAATATATGTATGTTTAATACAGTGTCCTCTGTGACTCTTCTGGCTGAATCAGAAACTAACTATATCCTATACCCATTTTTCCTGAAAAGAGGCTTCTGGCAACTTCAGAAGTTGTTCTTAGTTGGTCTGTACAATTACTCCAACTGGAGTAGTAATGACAAAGTTGTCTTTCTCTGTGAAGAGAAACATCTCATGTCATGATTATGTCATAAATTCCAACACTTGGCACAGATAAGATACATAGTGTAAAAATGTACAGCCATCTCCTTTTGACTGCATGCCATTAGGATAGCTTTACAAAAGGTTAATTTACCCATGCTGGCATAGTGGTTGAACATTGGTAAGACAAAACTATAAAGGTCTCCATCAGTATTCTCTTAACCTCTGTGGAAACATTAATCCAAGTCCAAGTCCCCTCCAACCATTACAAAACGATTGCCAAAAATACCACCGGCCCACTCCATCCTTCACAAATGCTTACCAAACTGTCACCACAAATATATCCTGCTCATTAGATCAAACTTTTAAAACTAAAAAAAGGCAGCTTTATGGCATTAACATCAGAAGTATTAGAAACAAACTCCCAGAGTTCCACTAGCAGATTGCCCTCCACTGTAACTTCTCTCTCTCTTAAACAACTTTAGCACCTGTAACACCCCACTCCCTCCATAGACAAAAATATTCTCAGCATATTTGATTTTGAACCCATCTGCACATCCACTATCATGAAATACCTTCTCAAACTAAACCTAACTACAGCCTGTTCCAGACAATCTTCTAGCAGAGTATATTAAACTTGCAGCAGATACCATGACTTACCCAATCTCCATCCTAATAAACAGCTCCATCAAAGAAAGCTACAGCCCAAACATTTGGAAAGAATCTTATATCCCACCACAAAGGTGGTTGCTGTACTGATATGTCCAATTAAAGGCCAACAGCCATTATGTCCTCCCTATCTAAAGTCTTAGAAAAATGTGTTCAAACTCAGCCACTTAATGTTTTACACAAACAACTTGCTAGGTCCTAAACATCATGGTTCCCAGACATATAATAGCACTACAACAGCTCTAATCAGCTTTGCTATCATCATCAACAGTGACAAGAAGCTTGGAGCATAGTAGTATCATTTTTAATATACTTGTCAAAAGCTTTTGAGAATGTGTCTTGTTAGACCTATAATGAAATATCAAAAATATATGTGTTGGAATGAATTTTCTTTAATAAAATTATTTCAGACATTACAACTGGCAAAAATAGATTTCTGTATGTCAGGCCAGAAATGTTTACTGCAACTGTATGCTGCAAGCTAGATAGGGTTCAATGTACTGCTTTGTTATGAAATAAAGGAATGTTGAGTGCCTGAGTGAAGCAGTTAGAAACATAAATAATATGTATCTGTTGTTTGGCCTTGTTTTGCTACAAGTCTTGTACTCAATATAGCCTTGCTTGTGACTATTTGGATGAAGTCATGAGAAAATGCAGAGTATATGAAAATATACAAAGGCCAGCAGTCTCTGAATAATAATTGCATATTTCTGTTGCCAATCATGGATGTGAACTATGAGTGGAAGGAGTGTTCCAGAATACCTTTGTTCATGTACTTAGTGTCTGTAGTTCTGTCATGTTGTTAGTGTTTTTGCTGGTCTAAGCTTCTTGTTAGTCTACTTTAGATGTGCTACTAATCTATTCAGAAAATAAATGTTTTTGCCTATACTGCTTTCACTGTCTTAGTGGTTTTATACTAATGACAGATGGTGCAAAGAAGAGGAACTTCTTAACATGTCTCACCAAATACTGCTCTACAAGGTCTCCTCCCTAGGATTTCAACACTAATCTCTCACTTGGTTCAACAGCTAGCTCAGAAATAGACGTCAGGCTGTAAATGGGAAAATTACATCTCAACATTTATTTCAGTGCACATAGAGGTGTCTCAGGGACTTATCCTGGGTCCCTTACTATTCAGTGTTTTCATACATGACCTACATACCACAAGTAAATATGCTACCATTTTGTAGTATGCTGATGATTCCACACTTGTCTGCACTGCCAAAAACCTACATCTTCAAAGGCAAACATGGGAATCCTTCAACTCCATTGAAATATGGCTTCAGAACTCTCAGTTACTATCAATCCCTAAGAATTTCAAACTTATTCTGTTCCCACCTAACCAATACACTACTGACAAACCTCTCTTCACCCTTACTTCTTCTAAACAAACCAAAATTGAACTTGTAACTCATACCAAGCTTCTATGTGTCATCAAATATAATGCCACAAAATTTGATGACCACATAAAGCAAGCTGTTAGCAAAATGCACAGAAAACGTGGCACCCTGTACATCAAACCAAGCCTTACCAGACTGACCAGGCCAGGCAAGCCATTGCCTCTACTTTACTATTACACACTCTCCTATATGCTGCTCCTATATTTGCCAATGCACAAGCTACCCAAATAACCATGTTAGAAAAATGCTACAGCAAAATAGCCATATTTACAGCTGATATGCCTTATAGATTCCATCACTGCATGGTACTAAAGTAGATAAATTGGTTAGAATTGCCTCACTATCTAATATTCATGCAACTAAAAACTGTTCACAGTCTATTTTTCTAAGCTGAAAAATGTGATCTTACTCCCTATCTATGACTCTTCTGTCTACTGACAAATTCTTACTGTACTCGAGTAAAGCAAACAACATTGCAGGTGACTCACTGTCCTACTGTCACACCTCTAAGGTTTGGAATTCCATTCCACTGTCACTCAGAGAAATCCAACAACATGTAACCCTTCAATCCTCATTCAAGATGCTATTGAAATAGCACCTAAAGGTCTTTTGGCTTTGCTCATGCACCATACCTAGCTACTCCCCCTAACCTGTCCTTATCTACCTATCCCATCCTGTTATAAAATGACTACTTGGCCAGTAATCTTCTCTTTTATACTATTAGATCTGCTTGGCCACATACACTGTATCATACTCTCCTCAACTTTACATTGTTATGAAAATTCATTTTACCATTGTCCTACTGTTATAAAATTGTATGGGTCTAAATTTTATTAGTCAAAACACTCATTCTGATCTTCCTTTGGATGATTTTTCATATCATTGTATTGCCTGTATAATAATTATTATTTGTTTGTATGCTGATTATTCATACGTATCATGTGAATGTTTTTGTGTCTCACTGTGGTATATACTCAAGCATTGTTTTTTGCCAGTATTGTATGCTCAAATGATTCATTAAACTATGTTTGTATGTGTGTTACTCCCTCTGTATCTTGTGGAGCTTTTCCCCCCGGGCCTCTACTAAAAAGGGGTATTCCACCCAGATAGACTTTCCTGATCAGCAAAAGCAACAAATAAATAAATAAATAAGATTCAAATAACTCAGCCAGTCATCACACTGCCATCTTGTAATTAGGACTTTTTTCCTGGCAAAAGACTAAGCCATGAAATGGCTGAAGTGGGTAATTACATCTTTAAGAGGGTTGAGTATCACCACCTACTGGTTTCCGTCACTAGCACACCACTCAGACTAACCAAATAAAACATATAAACATGGAGTTGAAAATCTAGAGATGGAAGAAGGAAGCCCATAGCGAAGGCAGGAAACAGTCAATTTACTCATTTGTTGTCATGATGAGTACCTCATACAACTTTACAATAATGTTCAATAAGTTATTACTCTAAGTTAGTAATTACTACAAATTACTTTTACTATAAGCACTGTTGCTTATAGGTGTATTTTAATATTCATTCTTAATTCTGTTTCCAAAACAAATGATCATTATTAATAACTACATCCAACTATTTCAATGTAATAGATTATCTTTCTCAATGATTTTGAATTCTTAAATATTCTGTAATATTCACAGTTACAGTTTCAAAGAATAATGGTTTGTCTAATATGTTATGGTATTATTTAGCAACAAAACACATAATCTTACACATTTATACAACTTTCACTCCCCCTTTCCACTCTTATATACACACACATATCTTCTACCTTTCCCATCTCAGTCGTTAAACCACAAAACCTATAATCAGTATACTAAAGAACAAAACATTATTCACATCAATGTTCTCCTACCCTGTCTGACTCCATTGTGCGATAGATGGAGCCCAGATTGTAACCCAGATGACCAGGAATCAATTAGTAGTACTGGCACTGGAGTAGCCAGGCTGGGAGGTAGGGAGAGGCATGAGGGAGTGTGGCCCATTTTTACCTCCTGGGGAGCAGAAAGTTATGGGTGTTTGGGGAGTACATATGGAGTGTTTTTTTTTCTCTGTCAGAGACTAGGGGAAATCACTTGTTGAGCTTCAGGTTTGGTGGGTGGGGCTGCTTGTTGGCAAAAACTTTGCTGAAGTGAGAGATGGTCAGCACGTAGTCTCATTCCTCTGTTTAACATGATGATATAGGGCCATAAATAAAAACCCTTGAACTTCCCCAATGGCTGTCTTAATGATGTCCCATCTCAGCTGACTCTTGCCCTCAGTGATGAGGGAATAAATAGGCCAAGTGTCTTGAGATGGAACTGCTGATTAGTAGGCACTGGCAGGGGCAAAAAGTGCTAGAAAAATTTTTTTCTAAAAAAAATCCTTCAACTCTAGATTATATCATTCACCGCACTACCCATAAATATCACATTACAAGCACATTTAAAATTAACACCCCCTCACACACAATCTTGTTAAAACTAACTCCTCTGTTGTACTTTCTGCTTTTAAAGGGCAACACAGAACCTCATTGTGCATCTCCCTTCTTATCTCTCAACAGTGTCCCACAGTACCTGATTATATCCCATCAGAAAAGACATCACTATGCTGCATCTACATCGAACCAGTTTTCTAGATGCAGGTATCATAAAAAATAAAACAATTATGCAGTTTTTAAGATACTAACTAACTTGATATTTTAGCAATCACAGAATCCTTGGAGGAAGGATGAAACTCCAAACCTGGTATTTTATTTCCCTTGTTACAAATATATGCTTAGTACCAAGTTCCAGACCAAGTTTCAGAGCTAATGGAAGAATTTTTTTTTTTTTTAATTTTACTGAATTATCATTTGTGAGATAGGGAAATTTACCTTTATATAAAAGTAAACAAACCATATTAACAATTTCACATTTGCAAACATTACACATCTCATTTATTTTTCTATACAATATAGTCATTTGTGTTACACAAACTGCTCAATTCCTGTTTTTTCTTAAACCTCATTCCTCATCCAAAACATTTTTATTCATGTATTGTTCACACAAGTTCCATTTTTTTTGGTTGGTTTAGACTTTGGTTTCCATTTTCTAGTAATTGCTTGTTTGGCAGCCACCAGAATTAAATTTAACAAGGCCTTACTATGCGTAGACAATTCAGATTGTGTATCCAAGCTCAAAAAATCAGTCATTTCCTTAGTTACACTCATTTGCTCATCCAGTATTCCTGACAGAGTGCTCTGTTGAGAATTTTTAAAGTCTCGCAACTCATTACATTCCAAAAACATATGCTCCCAGGTACCTCTTTTTCACCATCACACCAGCCACATTTGCCATCTATCTGATGAAAAATGTTTTTTGGAGTTTGCTCAGGGTATAAAAGTAACTTTGCAAACACTTCCAAGCAAAAATCCTAAATCTTCAAGACTTTGTTGTATATTTGGCAGCCATACATATGTTCTACCGATGTTTCTTTGTGAATTGCTTGTCTAATCTCTTTTTCTAATCTTTTCTGACTTTCTCTGATTGATTCCTATAACCATCATGCAATATTTTATATGCTGTACTAATGATCCCATTTGTAACAGCAGCTTCTGTTCTAGAGTCAAATAAAACCCAACCTGCCCCAGTCGTTCACTTAGGATTCTCTTGTCCCATTCTCTTTGTCTATATTCTGATATCAATCCAAATTAGGGAAGGCAATCTCTAGACTGCAGTCCAAATGCCTTCTTGGACTCTTCTCATTCTATTACCTTTCCTTCTCTAATTATTTAATCCCAAAACCTTGGTTCCTTTCCCAGTAAATTCCAGCCCCCTCTTGCCTATTCTCTGTACCCTTAATTGCAGTCATCCCTATCAGCAGATTTTTCACAAGTAGATTGCAAATGTTGGAGAATGTGATAGAGAAGAAAGAGGCAACTGGGAACATGTTTTTTGGGAGTGTAATGAGTTAGCAAACTTTAAAAATTCCCTGCAGACTACTCTAACAGAAATACTGGGTGAGCAAATCGGAATTGCCTAGACATAGTAAATCCTTCCTGAGTTTAATTCTGGTGGCTGCCAAAAAGCAATTACTAGAATGTATTTATTTATTTATTTTATTTAACATTTGTTTACTGGGATGGTCCGACTGGACAACAGTGTCCATTTTCAGTGAAGGTCGATGGAGAAAAGCTCCAGCAAAGTACATTTTTACTAATACATGTTTAGTACAACAAAGAAAAAGTTTACTATACAGCTTATATGTATCTATTTACAGTCTATCTACATAGGTGATTAATGGAAATGGAAATTAGTCTAAACCAACTGTAGTAAAAGTAGTGGATATAGTAACATAGATAAAACATCTGGAAGTTGGATCCTTGGAAAAGGGTGGGAGCAAATTACATACAATAAAATGGGAATTGGGGGATCAATACATGCAGAATAATGTTTTGGAGGAGGTATGAAGTGTAAGGGAAGGCAGGAACTGAATGAGCTTTGTAATGTTTGACCAACAATTACCGGATAGATTACAAGTGATTTATGACATTTGCAACTGAAAATATGTCAATATGGTTTATTTTCATTTATATAACTGTATGATTGCCTATGTCATTTATGACAATTTAATAAAGATGATTCTTTATTAAAAAAGAAAGAAAAATTAAAGTTGGAGAGTTAGACTGAAAAAAAAATAATACAAATAATTAAGGCGAAAGAGGACACCCCTGCCTGGTTCATCTATTCAGAAACAACTTAGAGAGGAACACTCCCACTTTGATTTTTGCCTCTGATCCATCATATATCCTCCTACTTAACCTTATTATTGTATCAGGAAATGCAAATGCTTCAATTACCCTTCTCATATAATCAGAGCTTACTCTGTCAAATGCTTTCTCTGCATCAAGACCCACAAACAACAGTTATAATTTCTTACTTTCTGCTTACCTCTGGATTATCATTTCTCTATTAATGTCAGCAAATTTGCCTGCTCTCCACAAAATCACAGTGATCCATGTCTATCAATTTTGGCAGCACTGTTGCCATTTTTCTAGCCATTATAGACATACACACTTTATATTTGTGGTTTAAAATTGAAATGGGACTATTTAAAGTTGGCTCTGATGGGTCGTTGCCATCTTTAGGTATTATAGCCACCACAGCTTTTTCCAGGATGTTGGTACTTCCCCTCCTTTTAGAATACAACAGTATTTTAAAAGGAGGGGAAGTACCAACATCCTGGAAAAAGGAACCTTCCAGATCTTTATCACTTTCTTCCCTCCTATCTTACAAACTTCCAACAGAATACCATCTATTCCTGGAGACTTTCCTGCAAATTGGTTATACGTCAACATTTTTATATCATCTCCTCTTATTTTAACTGTTAATTGTTGAGCCTCATCTACCTCTAATCTTGATATATTTAAGTTTTCCTTAAGCATTTCCATTCATGCTTTTTCTTGATTTCTGCATTTCTCTGCTTTATTCAAATTTTCATAAATTTCTGAAATAGTTTGAATGTCTCTACAGTATCTTTGGTTATTTTTGTTTTTATAGGCTCCTTAAGTTTGGCAACAACCCTTTCTACCTTCTGTTGCCTAGGTCATTGTGCTAAAAGCTTTTGTGTTCTGAAGTTATTATTAAAACACAGTTGCTTGACATCAATCTTTCTAAACTCATGCATATTATCCAGGTACTCCCTTATTTCCTATTTACCACTCTGCAGTTGCCTCTTCTTGTTCTATGTGATTATCCTTATTCTGTAATACTTAAACCTTTGTCAGTCCCTCTAAATAATTCCTATTACTTCCTAACCATATCTCTTTTTCTTTTTATTTCTACCCTATTTTTTAAATTCCACTTTCACTTTATCCTACTGACTAGCTATAACTTCTGGAGTACTTTCTATCTTCCCTAATAACTCCTGAATAATTTTCAATACCCATGCCTTAAATTCTTCTCTTTTTAACGGGTAGGTGGGAAATTACCATGTCTAATTTTACTTCATTACCTTTCATTTTTATTTTAGTTATTATGGGCACCTGATCTGAAATAGTTGTTAGATGTGTGTCAAAGCTCTCAATTAAATGCATGTCTCCCTGTGAAATATAACTTCTATCTAGTCTAGCCCAGTTATTGTGCCTTGGGGAATAATATGTAAATTCTCCCTGAGTTTCTACTACTGAATTAATACCTTAAATACCAAATATTTTCATTTTTTTATGAAATCTACTCTCTTTTGTTATATTTTCCCTTCTAGGCCCCCCAGATACATCCTCACTGTTGCAATTCAAATTCCAATCCCCACCTATAAGTCATATTCCTTGCTGAAATCTGCTTATTTCTCCCAGAATTTTCTTAAGCTCCACTGTAGCAGTTTTAAGTGGAATGCAAATACATGTCAGCATAATCCTCCTCCTTTAACACTAGCACCTTACTACCACAAATCTACCCTTAATATTTTTTTCCTCTTCTATCAGTATTGGAGAACCTCAAGCAATTAATATAAGTAATCCTTTTTCCCTTTGTCCTGATATTCTGCTGAATATCCACCCTGAAATCCCTTCTTTATCAAATTCAGATTCTCACGTCTTTCCAAACATATTTCCTGTAGTATTGCCATTTGAACTCTGCATTTCTTAATATAATTAAATATTCTTTCCTTTTTATTTATACACATGAGACCATTCACATTCCAAGATAATATGGAAAGTGTCACCATTATGATAAGAAGTCATTATTCCCACCTGTTATATATGACATTTTTTTTAAGTTTATTTCTAGCTTTTGTGATACATATACCCACTAATGTTTGGCAGGTGGATCCTTTATACATTTTTTTCTTATCATCTCCATTTAAAATTATGTCCCATTTTACAAGAGATTTTGTTTTAATGAAAACCCTCTAATAAAACAACAAGCACACACACACACACACACACACACACACACACACACACACACACACACACACACACACACACACACACACACACACACACACACCACCCCATAACCTATTAGTTTAATATAAACTCACAAAACTATTTACATATTCAAATAATTAAATTTAACCCTCCTAAAAGGAACAATTGTCCCAAATAGACAGCTACAAATACAGACCTTATATAACCTAAGTTGAGGTTATCCATGCTAAGACACATGTTACTGTCTGTGTTTCTACATACTCTAATTGGTGTTTTTATCTTTATTCCCCACCCATATGTGAAAAACAACGTGCATGCTTTCAGAAAGCATTAACTTTTAGCTTTGAAAAAATCAACACTTTGGGTTTCTTTTACTGCCCTATATTCATCTTTTCTCCATGGAAATGTTAGAAAAGGTGTAGCCATCAGCTGCAGGTTTCCAAAGACAAACTCAAACATTATTGCTAAAGGAAAACATTTAATTACTTTCAGTGTTCTCTTATTTACTTGTTTCCATTTTAAACTTGTTATCTAGGGCCACCCATTTCAGGGACTTAAATATGGTCTGCGACTTAAATAGGACATGCTGGAGGGACAGATTTATCTAGCAGTGACTACCACAGCTTTGGAACAGGCTACCAATTCATGTGAAACAGAGCACCTCTACGACACTGTTCAAGAGGAACATGGACGAGTGAATGGGGCACCATAAATTCTTACTGGGGATAGCACCCACAACCCTCCTGAACATAGGCAGCTATCACTAAATGTAATTGTGGGTACCTCTATGGTATTACATAGGGTTGAAATGGCTAGGCTTAAATTGACCTCGGGGTCGATAGCCTAGTAATCTCCTATGATCCTATGGTTTCACTTTACAAGCTCAATATACTGAAATCTCAAATTTCAGTATCTCAAGACCAGAAGCATGAAAGTGCAGTTGCTTGAAACTGCATATTGTCAAATGTTAGTTTGCCGAATTTGTAGTAGATGTGGTGTGTGCTGTTTTTCCCAGTTTGCTGCCACTTTAAGGTAAGTGGTGCCCAGGTAGGAAAGATGGTGGCCAACATGTGGTTATGTTCGAGGGTTAGGTAGGTTTACAATTTTTAGGGTTTTGTGTAGGAATGTGGTTTGGTGTAAAGTTTTGGGAACTTTTAGAAGTTGGTTAATGTAGGTAGGTGTGAGTTTGTGTGTGTGTGTGTGTGTGTGTGTGTGTGTGTGTGTGTGTTTGTTGTGTGTATGTGTAAGTGTTGAAAGTGGTGTGTTTTTCATGAGATAGGTATAATAGTGTGCAATGGGAGAGTAGTGCGTGTTACTGTAGGTCTGTCTTTTTTTGTGTTAGTGCAACCTCAGAGTTTGTATATATAAGTAGCAGGGGTGTATGGGGCTTGCCCCCCTGCTTATATGTACAGTAGTGGTATGTGTGTTGTTTTTTGTTGTTTTAGTGTATTTATGTCAGGGGAGGGTTGGGTTTTGTTTTTGGAGTGTTATTTTCAATGTTATGGGTGTCATTTTTTGTGTTTTTATAGTTTCTGTGTTTTGGTCTCAAGATACTGAAATTCAAGATTTCAGTATCTTGAGTTTGTAAAGTGAATCTGATCCTGTGATCCTATTATATTAATCCAAGGGTCTTAATCCAAACATTCACCTATACAAAAGTAAGAGAAAACATATCAGCTCTACATATATTATGATCTATATAGTTTTATACCACATCCTCCACCTCAACAACCCAGGATTACAGCATATTATCTTAAACATGCTTTTGTCTAGCTTGTTTTCTCTTTTTGCATTGTAATATCTACATTTCTTAATACTTAAAAAGAAAGAAAGGCATCTGTTTATTTCAGTATCTTTATCATATACATTAACTAAAATGCTTCACTATAAAACTTGCAATTTATATCATGAAATGTTTTAATGTAATATTTTTTAAGAACAGAGATTGTTTTACTTATAGTTACCTTCTTCCTTCTTCTTCTCTTCTTCTAAGTGTTCTTTCAAACATTAATGACATGAACTGAAGCAAATACCTTTCAATTCCCCACACGTTTAACAAAGTCAACAAAAGTCCATTCTTTCCACATTTTCTTGTACAGCCATATTTCATAAATGCAATTAATGCTTTGTAAACTCACATTTATTCACTAATTTCCATGTTGTTGCCTTTCTTTCTGTCCATCTCCCAACTCCAGAATCTGTTTCAGTTGCAATGTATTTCCAATTTTTCAAGTCAACACCTATGCTTTTCTCTGTCTATCAAAGATTTTCCTTTAAAACATTGGAAAAGGTTTCACTGGCAAAGTTCCTCCATGTGCTTTATTATCAGAAGAATGAGAAGCAGAGTCTCTTTCTGCTTGATGGCTCACTTTTTTGGACAAACGTTTGTATTTCTACCTTAGCCATGTTCTGCATCAAAAAATACTTTGATCCCCCAGGAAAAATATTCTGAAGATGGTTACAACAGCTTGAATCTTACACTTTCCTCTAGACATTCCCTGATTGCTGGGATAAATTTGTTTCTCTTCTGCCTGGTGTTCAGTGAATAATCATTTTCCATAAACACTTTACTGTTGCCAACTTTTAATACTTTGCCCTTTCATCACAGTTTTATCAAGATCATCTCTTTCTTTTAGAAGTAGTGCATCTTTACTAATAGAGGTCTTTGCTGCTTTCTCATGGCCATGTTTGGGGCATACACACAATGTGCCCTCTCAATTAACAGATTCAGCTGTAGAATACCAGTATAGTTGCTTATCTGTGCCTTCATAAAATTAATACAGTCTGTTCCTTTTAGTTTTTCTGGCACAGCAGAAAATTGCAGGTTTTCCCTACATGCTCTGTCCTCTAATTCTATTGTTTGAAACATTTCTTCTTGTGCAGTCTCATACTCAGCTAGCCTTTTCTTCATTTTGACCTCTGATTTTTGTAGTTTTATCAGTATATCTGAATATCCATTTAAAGCTTCTTATTTTTTTCCATTGTTTTGTTATTGAGTTGATATATTCCTTCAGCTCTGAACACATTTGAGTTTTATTTTCTTCAAGAATACTGGAAGCCATGTCTTGCACCAAAGCTGGAGCTTGAGCTGCTTTTTGCTGAACACCTGCAGGATTCTTCCCAGTCAATGTTTTCTTTTCACATTTTCTAGTTGACTTTCTTTCGGGATCTCTTAGTTTTTTCTTTATTGACATCCAAGCAGTATATTTACTAGACAGGAACTGAATTTACTAAAAGTGATGGAGTTTCTGGCCCTTGTCTTTCAGTTTCTTTTTTCACAGTAGGAGAGCTTAAGTTAAGCTATTAATCAGTGTGCAGACATCTTGGAAAACCAGTGAAAGAATTTCTGTACTTTTTTAAAGAATGTTTTACAAACTGACTTGATTGTTCAAGCATCCTCCTCTAATGACCATAACCACAGCTTTTTTATCATGAAAATTCTGAGAGCATTTGGGTACTTCTGCTGTTTACCCATTGCCTATCTTCCTCCCACATCCTGTCCAAAAAAAAAAAAAAAGCAAAATTGTAATTCACCAACTACTTCATTTTGCCAACTCTTATAAAAATATAACAATACATGAGTCTTTAATCTCTATCCAGCTCTTAAACCTGTAAATCAGGAAATCAGTGACTATCTTACAGGATAAAATATCATAAATTCTTAAAAGTCCAACCAGGCCAAATTTCAAAACTTATAATCATTTTCTTCTAGAGCTCAGTATAAGTAAATTCCCTAATAATATTTTGTCCATCAACATCCCCTTTGTAGTGACTATTCATCTATAATTTTAGTTTTTTTGTTCCACAAAAAGAATTCTTCCAAAACTCATTGCCTTCATATTTATTTATTTATTTGTTTGTTTGTTTGTTTATTTATTCTTTATTTAGTTACACTTTGATGACTGGGTTAGTCCCACAAGGCCAATGACCTCTGAAAAGGGCAGACTTGTGATGGTATTCATACTGACCAGGTGAAATTTAGTCAGGGCACCAGGGAACATCCCCTATCCTTTTTAATAAGTCTTGTTTGATCCTTTACATCCACCTGAGTTACCACCAACTCCAACAGATGGGGCCACAGTTTAACATCTTATCCAAGTGACAGCACACTCAGCAAATGCTGCAAATTTTAAACAAACCAAAAATAAAAGCCCTTAAGACAGAGGGCATAATGATAACCACATCCAGTCTCAACAAACATTCTTCAAGAGCTAACCCCAAAACTTTTTTCAACGTTAATCAACAATATATCAGGCCACAACAAATATAATGGCCAAACTGGAAAAAAAAACAAAATAACACCATTCAGTTTTTTGGGTCCTCTCTCATGCAGTGCCTTCCCAAAAGAATTCTCCTGGACACCCTTTAGCCCCTTTCCACTCTACCTACAGCTCCACTTCCCCTCCAAAATCAACATTGTCTATTCCCTCATTCTAATTTTCAGCTATTAAAACTAAAGATGTCAATATACACTTCTAGAACAACTCACTGTGGACCCAATGCCATGTCTCTGATGCTCTTTGCCCTGGATTTACTGAATTATGTCTAGAACATCTTTCCTTGGACAATTGTTGCCTCTATAACAACAACATGTCTCATTTATGGAAGTAAGGTATAATTAAGCCACACTACTACCTAAAGATCCTGACCCATCCTTGCACACTGACTTCAGATCCAGCTCCATTCTATCTATCTATTTGAAAAGATAGTCTGTATTCAACTATCATCTTATTTACAAAGGGTGGCTTACTATCAAGATATCAATATGGCTTTTTGGTTAGAGGGGAGTACAGTGACCACACTATTCTCATTATCTGATGACATTCTTCTAAACATTGATGACGACACTCTAATTGAGTTTGTTTTCATTGGTACAATTAAGATCTCTAACCTGGATTACCAGAATCTTTTATTAAATGCTTTCACTGCATCTGAAATTAGGGTGTTATTCATAAACATTGCGTGCCTTGGGACAGGGCTGGTATGCCCTAGAATGGTGTATCAAAGTCCCATGCAATTAATAATCATAGAACATGCAGTACAATGGGATAGGATATCACATGCTGTCATTCCCTATGATGTAAGAATATGCTGCATGCATGAAATACATGTGTAAATGGCCCTCATCCTGTTCAGATGAGATTAATAATCACAACACCACTGGAGTCCCAATGCAGTAAACTATGGAAGTCCAGCCATGTACTATATGATGGCATTATCAGAGCAGTGATCCACCTTCCCTGCTACTATGCTGCTTAGCAGACAGCTGGATGAAATATTAGTGCTGTCAAAAAAAAAAAAAAAAAAAAAAAACAGTACACCTTGGCAGGGTAAGAACATCCCTATCAACAATGGAGTTATCTGTGGTGCAGGCAAACCTACTAACACAATTGTATTAGACAGTGATGCTGGTAAGCTCCTCTCAATGGGAGCTCACACTGCACTGGATACCCTTATTACCATATTATGATAATGACTCTAGATCTGTTTTCACACCTAGGGAGTGTAAAACCTTTATAAATCTCTCCTAAGTATGACAACAAAGAAGAGTACAATGGGAAAATGCTGCTTAGGTAAGTATAATATACCTTACTAAACTGCCTTTCACTGCTGCATTGTGCAATGCTGCAACATTACCCAGTGTTTCTACCCATTCTAACCCACAATACCACCAAGTAAACAAGACTGCACTATGCACTCCTGTGGGCACTTCAACATAATGGGATGCTTGTTTATGCCACTGTAAAACTAGACATCCATGTCCATGAATAGCAGTAGTTCAAGGTGGCATGCTAAATACAGTGCTCATAATGCTTGTCTACATCACACCTAGGACCATGCATAATAGGTCTCATCATAAAGCTCTTGGCCAGTTTAAGGACTTTATCTTCATTAGAACACTGATGAAATAGTAGATGTGTGTGTGTGTGTGTGTGTGTGTGTGTGTGTGTGTGTGTGTAATATATTGAAAACCTCTCACCAACCATAATTAAGAAAGAACTAGAAAAGGACTTAGCCCTACTTTCCAGATGAACTGAGAAAATTCAGATATTATTTAACAACTAAAAATGCATGATTTTGGGGACTTGGCAAAAGCTCTCATCAATTACTTCAAATTTGCACCATCCTCTGAAATAAATTGTAACAACTAGGACCAACTACCTACTTCCATTATTTAGGAGTTTGTTTTGATCAGTACCTAAACGCTCAGTACTACATTAATACGACAAAGGCCAAAATTAACAAACTGCTGCTCTGGCCCACCAAGATTTAATTTAATTGTATCACCTTAAAATAGAAGTCCAACTGGTATGGGCATTCTCCGAGCTCATCTGGAATATTCTCTCCAAACTGCTGCCACTACTAGTAAGAAAACAATTTCTACCCAAGAACTAATTAGTAGACATATTTGCAGATCTATTATCCATTCTCCCAAAAGTGAACACCACTGTTGTACACCAGCAAAGGCTAATTGTCATACAATAAAAACAACCTCTGAGGTAACCCAATGCTAAAATTAAAAACTTTCCTGTCTTGTTTCTCACTGTACATATGGCATCTCTATCAGCTTAGGTCACTTCCTTCCAGATGTTCTGCACTGCAACAACACGGAGCAACTTACATACCACTTAAAATAGTTCCTAGAAACTTTGCTCCTACCTTTTGGGAATCACCTCCCTCCATACCTATCAACTTGTTAGCACAAGAGATCTGGACAAAGCCTATAACAATGGGGGGGGGGGCAAAGACCCCAAAATAGGGGCATATTTTAAATATTACACTTAGAAACTTAGAAGGTTGTTAGAATAATAGGATTTGTATTAGCTTGCATTTTCTGAAGGATATGAAGTGTGAAAAAAGTATGAAACTCAAATTTATGTCATTATTTATTTACTTCAGTCCTTTATGATTTGCCAGAAAACCACAAATTGTATGAGGAACAAACAAAAATTATAAGGTACAAATCTGGACATTCTGTGAAAATCTGGACAGTTGAGAGGTATGCCATCCTCCCCCCTTAAGGAAAAACAATCATTTACTGAATTCAGATCACAGTTGCATAAACATATCCAGTCCGAAGCAAAGTGCACATACTTTTTTACTTTTTCAATTACAATAGAGAGTCGATTATACAAAATGTTATTTTTCCAAACTCAGCCTTCCAACGTTTTTGGGGAGGAAAAATCATAAAGTCTAAATATGTAAATGTCATACATATTTGCTTGCGTATGTTTTTTGAGCTTGTAGCCCACTTGGGTGTGAAAAATATTCTCTTTCATATTTTTGGATTTGTAAAAGGCAGATCATGTCTCCTAAACCTGATTGACTTCTTTGAAGCAGTCACCAAAGCCATGGATGAAGGTAAAATGGTTCACACAGCTTATCTAGATCTCGCCAAGGTTTTTAACACCATCCCCCACTCTGGAATTATAGATAAGCTCACTAAACTAGGTATAAATCCCTATGTCACAAGATGGGTTGCCAACTGGCTCATGGACAGAACCCACACTGTGAAAGTAGCGGATTCCAAATCCAACTTCAGACCAGTGACAAGTGGAGTACCACAAGGTTCAGTCCTGGGTCATCTCCTGTTTGGTATCTACTTCTCTGAAGCGCAGACTAACACAGAAGGTCTTTGGCTAACAAAGTATGCAGATAACTGCAAACTAGGAGCCATAATCGAAACTCCTAATGATGTGGACAAACTACAAAAGATCCCCACTAAGACAGATGCCTGGTGTTAAAGCCATGGCCTGAAGCTCAATGCCAAAAAGTGTATTGTCATCCCCTTTGGTAAAAACTCTGTACCCATGCTGAAAATGTGATAAGAGACCTTAGGACACAGGTGGACAGTAGTCTCTCCTTTGATAATCACATCACCACAGTGGTCAGGAAATCCTTCTACATGGCTCATCTCATCACAAAAGGATTCTCATCCAGGAAAAAAAGAGGTCATTGTTCCCCTCTACTCATCACTCTTTAGACCCATTATAGAGTACAACGCCCCTTTTGGTATGTACCTCACAAGACATCTACAACAACTGGAAAGACCACAGAAATACCTCACAAAGAGGATTACTGGCCTCAAACAGATGCCCTACACAGACCGTCTCAAAAAACTACAGCTTTACTCCATCGCATATCGCCTACTCAGGGGCGATCTCTGCCTAACATACAAAGCTAGGTCAAACCCAGAGCTGTTGGACATGCTCCACTTAAAGAAATCCCAATCCCTCCGAGCTACATGCTCTAGGGACCTAAACCTTGTCACCACAATAAACAGAACATGCTGGAGGGATGGATTCCTGTCCCAGAGACTTCCCATACTCTGGAACAGACTACCTATCTATGTCAAACAGAGCTCCTCATTAGCACTCTTCAAGAAAAATTTTGATGATTGGATGGGAAATGGGAAATTCACCCCAGGGATCACTTCTGTGGCTCTGCTCGACAGGGGCACAGGAAAATAATTTTCTTGGGTGGCGAAAGCCAGGGTACATTTTTTGGCTAGGCTTATATAGGTCCTAGGGCCAATAGCCTAGTACCTACCTATGAACCTATTGTCCACTGGAATCATTGAATGGTGAAAAAGTGTATTCCCTGCATGCAGAAAAATTAAGATTTTAGAAGTTTTTTATCAGGTTCGTTTATATGTTTCACTATCCAAACAGTTTGGTTATCTGAACTACCCTATGTCCCAATTAGTTTGGATAATCAACTCTCTACTGTTTCTGACTTTTACACTCTTAAGTTACATCCTTCCTTCTCTGAAACAACACTAGGTCAGTCCCTGCTCCTCCCCAGACTGACTCTCTAGGTATCTCCAGTAATAGCTAACAAACCTTAGTATTCATTATTGACAGTGCACCATGATGCATGATACATGGAACGACACTCTTCTGCACTAATAATTAGACACTATTTCCAAGGTACCATGATATTGTTTTCTACATTGAATTATACAGAGCTCTGAAATATGCTGTGTTCACTTCTACTTGTGATACTTTGCACTATCAACAGAGTCTCCCTTTAGGTGTGACTAATCTGAATTCATATCCAACTGTATAAGGCCCATATAACTAATAGTTTAATAGTTGTAAATAAATGCTAGAGAATGCCTATTTGTATATTGCATAGAACTATTACATAATTATCAGATTTACTATATAATGTTTAAATATCTATTGTATAAGGCTGTCTGTAACTACCTGATCTGATACCTGAATGACCTTGATGTGTGTTAATACTGTACATTGATGCTAATGGAGCTTTTCTCCCCAGACGTACACTGATAAGGTGTTCAATATCCACTTTGACTTTCTTGGTTAATAAATCCAAACAAATAAATAAGTAATGGCTTAACTGACTTTTCCAAAATGTACGTAATTCAATTCTGAATCTTTATATTCTTTCAAGTTATATATCTCTTTTATATCAATGTATATTCATAGTATAAATATTATACAGTATTTACTATATCTGTATTAACCTCAAGTCAATTCATAAAAATCTATTGCATATATTAGATGGCATGTTCTTCAGTACTAATAAGATGGTATTTATTTATATATATAAGTATAATGTACATACTTTTGTCTGAAATAACATTTTATCTGGTAGTATGCAACACTAAAGTGCTCCAGTTTAAGTGGGACACCCAGGATCAATCTCATCATTTTAGCTCAAGAATCAGGGCAAGTAAAAAATAATGAGAGGCAAAAGCTCCAAAAAAGGGACATATTTTAAGTATTGCTCTTGCATACTTAGAAAGTTACTAGAGCATGCTTTGCATTATACATTTTCTAATGGACTTAAAATCTGAAACTTGAATGTTTGTCATTATTTAGTGGCTGCAATTCTCAACAATTTACCAGAAAAACAAATATTTTATGAGGAACATGTCAAAAATGTGAGGTGATATCAGGGACATATGAAAGCAGCAAATTGCTACAGTACCCTAATATTATGATTTTTTTATGTTGACAGTCCCAGGTCTACTCCTAGTGGTTCAGTATAATTGGATACTGAACTCAGAAGACAGCACCATACACTGTTGCTGTTGCAAGGCTAAGAGAATGTCAGTTGTACTAGTGAGCAGTTTGCTGGAATCAGATTTGGTTAAGAGACAAAGTAAATATGCTCCATGTGGATTGCACTTATGTTTTCTATTGGGGTGTTCTCTATGAGGAGTCTGCATGTCTTCCCTGCATCTTCATAATGCATGATATTTGAGAGGTATTCTCCAAATTGTATGCAGGTGAGTTACCACCCTGCCAAGCATTAGTTTATGGGATTAAGAAGGTAGTAGGAGAATGAATAAATGAGAAATAATGAGAGGTGGTGAGCAGCACTTGTTTTTATTGATCTATAGTTATTTTGTCTTGCCTTAGTTTTAATTTGATTTCATTTTTCATGTTAAATATATTATTTGCACAATGTCTTATTTTTACAATGCTGTACAATGAACAGAAAATGTTTCTTTGATTTTTAAATTGACTTAATGGGTAATGGGTTAGGTGTTACAATGGTTGTAGCTAGGATCTGTAATAATATTCATGCAGTTGAGTGATGATACCAGCTGTGACAGAAAGCACAGATTGCAGAGACAGCTCTGCACTGCCAACATCAATGTGATGGACAGCAAATTTGCACTACTGACCAGCTAACCATGCATTCAAGAACCTGAGTGGCCTTATGAGCTTATAACAAACACTCACTACTGCCTGTCACATCCAAATAAGCTGTACACTTTTAGTTCTGGAACAGGGTTATAATTGCTGATTCTTCAGACTTTCCAGTCATGTCATTCTGAGTCCAATGCCATCCTGTGCCAACTTACCAATTGTAAATGAGACTTAGCCAAACCATTCTTCATACACATACACACTCAGAATATTTCCCAGTAGGGGTTACTGATGCCTCTGTAGTGACAACATCCCTTTCATATTTTTGTTGCATGATAACACCAGTCAGACAGCTATGATGATACCAAAAACCTAAATTGCTGATTACTCATTTAATGATCCAACCACATTATGATAACTGATGGTCAGTCTTCCTTCTTCAAAAAAGCAGATAGCAGTCACATCAAAGTTGTGAGGATAACCTTCACTAGAAAAAGATATTGGCCACTATTTTTGTTAAATAAACATATGAAAACTCTTTACTTTTAAAAAAATCTGTTTATACAAGCAGATCAGTATTTTTAGTTGTACAGAGAAAGAAAAGTGAAATGATTTTAGTTTAATGAAAGACTATTTTAACTGCATCTGTAGTTCTTATTTCCAAGTACAGTAGAACAAAACACAAACCACCAGGCCAAGTATCCAAGATTTATTCCAGTAAAATCTCTAGTGCTTCAGCTCACAGCCTTCAAGGACTTATATCTAATAACTGAAATCACAGCATGTAAATAGAGTTCTGCAAATCTATAATCCAAGCACCTTAATGCAGCTTCCTCTTCTGGTTAGCATCACTAA
Source organism: Protopterus annectens (assembly GCF_019279795.1). NCBI lineage: Eukaryota > Metazoa > Chordata > Ceratodontiformes > Protopteridae > Protopterus > Protopterus annectens. The sequence continues at coordinate 669,962,425 of NC_056743.1, forward strand.
ACTCCAAACAATGGTCCCAGACAAACAGAGAGAAAAGGAGGCAGTAGCTCTGGGGAAGTACATTTCTTTTTTTTTTCAAAACAGGTTTATTGTTTTAACATATAAGAGAAATATCATAACAATTTTATACAAGTAATTAAAAATAGGTATTATTATAATATTCAACAAAACAACTAATGTATTTACAAAGACATCCACTACAATCAGATCAATTAATTAAACTAAAATACCATGCTATTGAAATAAAAATTTTTTTAACAAATTTTGTAAATTATCCCATACAATAAAATAAGATGTTTTTCTATTTGTTCTAGTCCTAATTGTGTTTATTTCCATATGGCACACTATATTCATAACATTTTTAAATTCATTGAACGAAGGAGGTGTATCTGAAATCCAATTTCTAGTTATTATTTTCCTAGCCACTGCTAGAATAGACCATAACAAGGGAAGCTTGACCTTTTTAACACTTTGAGGTACAGGTGTGTTGAATAATATAAGAGATTTAGAAATAATGAAATTATCTGTAAAAAGAGCCTGCAAAAATTCATTAATTGACTTCCAGTATTCTTTCAATTTTATACAGTCATAAAACATATGAGCCCAGTCAGTATAAATTTCTACATTACATCTTTTACATAGATTATCTTTATTATTTATTTTATTCATCATCAAAGGTGTATAAAAAGATCTATGTAAACATTTCCATGTATAAAGTCTCCAGACAATGGAAGACGTAGTTCTATAAGCAGATTCCAATATATATTGTTTATCTTGTTGATTTGGTGGGTCCCCATTAATAGAAGTGAAATAATTCCAGTATGAATCTACATTGTAAAAAGTTTCTTGTCTGATAACTTTATGTATGTATGAAAGTTTACCTTTATCAGAAACTTTATGTTGTAAATTTAATATCAAGTAATCAATCAGTGTTGGAATAGATTCTTTAACAGTTATAGACATTAAATCTATTTTATTAATGAGATGTTGTCTAAAGGTCTGAACCTCTAACCAGCAAGTTTCTCTTAGATCAAATTCTTGTTTTAAGAAATCTAGATTTTTAACTTTATTATCAGATATCAACTGATACCAGTACTTTGGATCATTATCTATAGCTAAATGAGTTCCTTCAGAAGTAGATGACAAAAGCATACCCTGAGTACACATTATAGGAAATACAATAAAATTCCATTCCCTATACTTAGGGTGCATGAATATAAAGTTACGATAACTAATAATAATATTTAATGGGTAACAAACCATATGTTTAGGTGTAATAGGTGAAGTACAAAATTCCTTTAGTAACCATAACATGGAGTTATTTACAATCATATTTTTATGTGTTAAGGAGATTTTCATGAAGTGTATACTAATTAGCTCCCAATAATCTTTCCATTTTGTGACATATGACTGATCTATTAATAAAGTAATAACTTTTACAATAGAAGAGATAGTATATAAATTAAAGTCTGGAAAAGAAATACCCCTTGAGACCAGCTATTAGTATGTTTCTTTAATGCAATCCTAGGTCTATTAGGTGCCCATAAGAAATTTAACATTAGTGTGTTCAGTTTCTTGATAATTATTTTTGTAGGTGGAAGTATTATTGATTGTATTAAGTATAAAATCTTGGGGAATATTATCATTTTAATAATTGTAAGTCTCTCCTCCATAGTAAAAACATATTATTCCAGGTATTAAAAGATTTTGTATATTAAGAAAACAGGTATTATAATTATTATATATAATAGATTTAATATCTTTAGATAGTATTATACCTAAATAAGTTATCTGACCTGAATTGGGTACATATTTAGTAAAATCACTAATGAGAATATTTTTCATATATATATAGGTAGTATTTTAGTTTTTCTTCATTGAATATTAAACCAGATATACTTTTAAAATTCATCATGTTATCAAATAGAGACTGTATAGAAGAATTAGATCCTGCTGATGTAATTAGAACATCATCTGCAAAAAGTTGAATTTTGGATGTTGTATTTTCATCTATTTCAAAACCCTCTATGTCAGTACTGTTTCTGATCAAATTAGCCCAAGGCTCCATTACTAAAGTGAATAATAGTGGAGAAAGTGGACATCCTTGTTTTGTACCTTTAAGAATGGGTATTTTTTGTGAAACATATGTCCCTACCTTAATATAAGCCAACGTTCCTTTGTATAAATGTTCAATTAGATTTACAAATGCATCCGAGAAGTTTGTGCACTTCATTAAGGTAAACAGATAGTCCCAACTTACTGAATCAAATGCTGAACTTATATCAAGACTAATAAGTGTTAAATCTTTCTTTTTCCTATTTGCAAAATCTATTAATGTTAAAGTTCTTCTTATATTATCAAAAGTATTTCTATTTACAATGAAGCCTGTCTGATCTATATCTATAATGCCGGGAATGATTGTCTTCAATCTATCAGCAAAGATATTCATAAACATTTTATAATCAACATTAAGTAATGAGATGGGCCGATATGAAGAACATCTAGTTGGATCTTTATTAGGTTTTAAAATTGGCGAAATAAATGTATATTGCCAAGATGGGGGGTTATTAACTCAGTTTGGGCCAAAATAAAAACTTTATGTATTAATGAATATGTATTTTTAGAAAGGATTTTATATATCTCTGGTATAATACCATCATTACCCGGTGCTTTGTTTGATTTAAGCTTATTTATTTGTGTAATAACTTCTGTATATGAAATACTCTTCTCCAATAGTTTAATCTGTTCTTTATTGAGCTTTTTATTCATATTTGTGGTTATAAACTGCTTTATTTTATCTTTAGGTTCCATGTTAATATTATTATGGTTAATTTTGTGAAAGTGATTTCTAAATTCATCTAGTATTTCTGGTATACTAGAAACATTCTTCTTTTTCTTTAGAGAAAAGATTTCTTTGATATGGTTTTGTTTATTCAACCTTTTTGTTTTATTTTTAAGTCTATTTAAGTATTTGGGGTTTATTGAATAAGACAAAAACTTGTATTTCTCTAAAGTTATTTTAACTTTATGAGTTAAAATTTCTTTGTATTTCTCATTTAGTTTGTTTATTTCTTCAATAATTTTCTTGTCCATAATATTTTCTTTATTATTATGTGTCTAAGAGTCTAATTTACTTTGAATATCTAACAATTCCTTATCCCAAGATTTCCTTTTATTATTATACCATCTGATACTTTGTCCATATAGATATGATTTTAAGGCATCCCAAACATAAACAATGGAGACTTCAGGAGTATTATTTATGTCTAAAAATGTTTTACTTCTGAAAGTATATATTCTTTATAATCTTTTAGTTGAGTTAAGTATGCTGGTATCCTTTTGATCTGAACATTATGAGTATTTTTTATCATGAATTCAAAAACAATTGAATTATGATCAGATATAGGACATGAAATGATTTTGGAATTAATTAAATCTGTTACCATCTGGTTAGAAATAAAGACCCTATCTATTTTTGAATAAGTTTTGTATCTGTTAGAAAAAAGGTGTATGGTAATGATTTTGAATCTATCTGATTATTAATATCATTCAAATGATAAGAATTAGCAAAATCATTTAAATGTTTTGCATTAGATGTAATTCTTCTTTTCCTATAGTGGTAGTATCACTTTCATGTAGTATACAATTAAAGTCACCAGCTAAAATAATATCTCCTATAGAGAATGATATGATCTTATCAAGATGATGTTTCACTGTATTAATTCCAATTCCAGGTATCCAATATACATTAATTAAAGTGTAAGTCTTCCCATTAATTTGTATTGTAACCATACAAAACATTCCTTTGTCATCCTGATAAGACTTAATGGTTTTAGGAATGGGCATACTTTTATTCCATAAAATAGCCACTCCTCTTTTTTCTGAGTGTGCTCTGAACTAACCAATACTGTATATTTGTTTGTGGCTAGTTTATCAATATCTTTTTTCAAGAGATGGGTTTCTTGTAGGAAGACTAAGTTGGCCTTATGTAAATTAATGTATCTTATTAGGCTTGCCCTTTTACATGGATTATTCAATCCATTAATGTTTAAAGAAATTCCTTTTAAAGATGTCATTTGGCATTTTTAAAACTTAAGAATCTTATGATCAAAATAACAAATAACAAGATAAGTAATGTTACATCTCCTCCTTTAGGTGTACCTTTAAATATAGCTGTATTTATTGAATCTCTTATGGGATTTCGTATAGGATTAAATTTTGTTTGTAGTGACAATGAATGTACAAAATATATTGTGGATGTCAAAACTATATACAAATAACAATGAACAAGTGAAAATAATGTAAGGATTAAACCTTGCATCCAGCCTGGAGTTATAAACTCCAACTTAGAGTAGTATTTACCGCTCAAGTTAACCCCCTACCCTAAGCAGCAGTACGTCAGCTACCACCTTATCAATTTAATACTAGTTATATTTAACTGAAGTTAACAGTTTTCAATTCAATTATCTAGCAAGACAAGACTACACATTTGGTAAAACAGCATCATATAAACTAAAATAAACCTTTTTTTTTTTTTTTTTTTTAAACTGTTCATACTATATACATCCATGTAATATAAAACACTTGTATTCAAATAGCATTCAAATAATCTTGATGTTAGAAATCAAGAGGAGAGAAAAATAAGTTCTAACATTCATTTAAATCAAAAACTTTGGCTAATATGATTCAGACATTACATATATTAGGATGCATCTATTTTCTGTCATGTAAATACAGTTAACAGCTTCCAAAAAAAAACCTTGAATTGCTTGTATATGAGCATTTACTCAAACTCATTATTGCCAATAGAATAAAATATTGTATTCATAGAAATTGTTATAAATCATACTTCATAGTTAAGCAGATTCTCAGAAACATTTATATACATATCTACATACACACACATACATACACACACACACACACACACACACATATATATATATATATATATATATATATATATACACACATACACACACATATATATATATATATATATATATATATATATATATATATATATATATATACACACACACATGCATACACACACACACATACACACACACACACACACACACACACACACATACACACATACACACACACACACACACACACACACACACATACACACAAACACACACACACACATACACACACACACACACACATACATATATATATATATATCTGATCTCACTGAGTTGTATCTTTACTGAGCACCATCTTACATTGCTGTCCCTTCAATAAATCTGTCTGCTTTATACAAAATAATGCACAGCAAACACATTTTAGTAACCAGATTTTACAAACATGCTATACTACTGCTTTAAAATATATCACATGACAATTTCTTCCAGTATAGAGTTATAAAATTATTTATGCTTGTCAATCAGATGAATTAAATGAGTTATAGTAATGTATATGTTTGGGACATAGGTTTTAACACATATTATTAATCTGCTATTCCTGTATCTGTGATGTGTCAGTGTGATATTTAGGTCAAAGGTGAGACCAGCTGCTTTCAGCTTCTCTGTGAGAATTCTGAGAGTTGAAGCTTTTGAAGTAGCTCATGGACACTGTGCATGAGACAGCCCACATCCCAGATTGTCTCTCTTAACATTTTGGCGGAAACTTATTAAAACTAGTGACAAACATTCATTTAGCAGTGTAAATGCATCTAAACATGACAAAACCTTCACACTGCATTCTACAGGTTATTACAGACTCTATGTAAGTGAAATCAAGCCCAAAATTATTAATAAGTAACAAAACTCAACATTTTGTCCCAACTCAACTCCTATGCGAATCTTATTATTTACTGTGTCTATATGATCAAAAGTATTTCTATATATTAATAAAGAAAAGAAAAAGAGAGTAGAAAGTAAAAGGGTGTAAGGCAGGAATAAAAAAAAATGTAAGAGAAAGCTATAAGAAGTATATACAATAGAATATTACTTACTGTTTATATTAATAGAGTTAAAAATAAAACATTATTTACTATTATTTAGTTCTAATTATTATTAGTTAAAGCATGACAGATTATTTACAAACAAGCATAAGCAGTGTAATCAAGAAAGTATAATTAGGTAGTGTCATTCCTGTATCTGTGATGTGTCAGTGTGATATCTAGGTCAAAGGTTAGACTAGCTGCTTTCAGCTTCTCTGTGAGAATTCTGAGAGTTGAAGCTTTTGAAGTAGCTCATGGACACTGTGCATGAGACATCCCACATCTCAGATTGTCTCTCTTAACATTTTGGCGGGAAACTTATTAAAAACTAGTAACAAACATTCATTTAGCAGTGTAAATGCATCTAAACATGACAAAACCTTCACAATGCATTCTACAGGTTATTACAGACTCTATGTAAGTGAAATCAAGCCCAAAATTATTAATAAGTAACAAAACTCAACATTTTTGTCCCAACTCAACTCCTATGCAAATCTTATTATTTACTGTGTCTATATGATCAAAAGCATTTCTATATATTAATAAAGAAAAGAAAAGAGAGTAGAAAGTAAAAGGGTGTAAGGCAGAAATAAAAAAAATGTAAGAGAAAGCTATAAGAAGTATATACAATAGAATGTTACTTACTGTTTATATTAATAGAGTTAAAAATAAAACATATTATTTACTATTATTTAGTTCTAATTATTATTAGTTAAAGCATGACAGATTATTTACAAACAAGCATAAGCAGTATAATCAAGAAAGTATAATTAGGAATAGCATTTGAAGAACATATAAACTTTTAAGGGAAAAAAAATGTATCAAATTACTGACCTTATTTTTCCTCTTCAGAAAGAGAAACAAGTTAAATCACAGCTTGCCATTATATCTCCAGATATTTTGACTAGTTATGAAACAAAACATTTCTTTGCACACAGAGAATAACTTTGATTAAATCTTTTACAAAATATTTGTTGCTTCTTGGAAATGCAGGAACTATATTTAAAAAGATTAATAATAAAATAAAATGATGAGAGAGAAAAAAAAACAGTACAAATCATTTGTTTTTTAGTCTCTTCTTCTTCTCTGAAGTCTTCCACGAAGTTTCAGTTGCCAGTCTCTTTAATGAAGGACTAGCCCATTCCATTTCTTCTATTTTTTCCAAAATCTTATTTTTTTTGATAAACAGTAAAGCAGAGTCTAAGTCATTGAAAATTTTAGGACCATCAGGAAGGAAGATTTTAAGCTTGGCAGGAAACAGAAGGTATGTTTTAAACTGTGCTTTTTTAAGCTCCCTTATTAGTGACAGAAAAACTTTTCTTTTAGCTAATACCATGGAAGAATCGTCATTGTCAAAACGCACAGTTGTTTCATTAATCTTAACAGGAGCTTTAGCCCAAGCAGATTTAAGAACCATCTCTTTATCAAAAGATGATAGAAATCTAACTATAACTGATCTAGGATAGTTTTTGTTAGAGTTAGTATTAGCTATAGATCTATGTGCTCTTTCGATACCAAAAGAGAGTGCTTCTGGTAAATCTAAAGTTTTAGGGAGCCATGTTGTTAAAAAAGAAGTAATATTGTTACCTTCAATATTTTCTGGCAGTCCAAAAATCCTAATGTTATTGCGCCTAGATCTATTTTCCAGGTCATCCAGCTTTATTTGTAAATGTGTATTTTGTTTCAGCAGAAACTCAATGTTGATTTCCTCTTCTTGTATTCTATTTTCCATGTCATTCACAGCTTCTTCTATGCCTGTCATCTGGATCTTCTGTTGTTGCAGGTCCATATGTAAAAAGTCTATTTGTTTTGTAGTTTTTTCTATAAAAGTGTCTATTTTAGTATCCATTTTATCCATCTTAGCAGTAAGTTGCTGGACTATAATTATCAGAGACTGAAGTTCTTTCTTGATGCTGGAGTCTTGAGAATTTGTCTTACTGGAACTCATTTCAGACTGATAAACTGACAGGAAAATTTCCAAAGTAATTTCTGACAGGAATATTATTAAGATTTCCTTTCTTTTTTAGATATAGTTCAAGAACTATATAAAACAAACGTATTTAGAAAGAAAATTACTTCAAAAATTAATTTTTTAAGTAATTAATTCCTGTCAATTTAATGAAATTGGTGGAGCTGAAGAAATCTGCTGCTATCCTGTGTTCATCCTTGGCCACGCCCCGGGAAGTACATTTCTTGAGCACAAAACAGAGGTGAATCTTGCACTAGGTAACCTAGGCAGCTATGTAGAACCTGCTGGCTGGGGGTGGGAGGGTGAATTCACTTAAAAAAAAAATCAGTCAGTTTCAACAAGCTCCATAAACTGAAACTGCAGCATCAGGATGACATTACATCCATCACCATAGCTATTTGAAGTCATAGAAATCTTAGCATCAGGATGAAAAATCTGGAAGTGCACAGAGATTTGAGTAACAACCTCTCCTGGGAATTGGTAGCAGCAGCACAAGAGGGCATATGCAGAGTAACAGGATGACATATGTGGGAGATTTGAGTAAGCTCCTGAGAAATGGCAGCACCATTTATATTAAATAGGGTCTACTTCAGAAGACTGACAAACCAAAAGACTGAATATTCAAAATACTGAACACATTTTTAATACAGAGGGCAAGCCCCACTGCACCCCTCATGTGGGGGGCTGTGCCCCCCCCACACACACACACTCTGCTAACTATACCGACTCCAAGATCACACAATAGTGGAGAAAGGGCAAATTCCATCATTCGGTATTTTGAATTTTCAGTCTTTTGGTTTTTCAGTCTTCTGAAGCATACCCATTAATTATTACTGCTCCAGGAGATTTGTAGCAGCAACAGAAGGAGAACGGGTTGCAGTGAGTGCACAGGCTTCAGTGTAGAGAGCAGGGTCACAGTGAGGCTTTATAGAGAACACACAGGACATAATGGCTAGTGTGTGTGTGTGTGTGTGTGTGTGTGTGTGTGTGTGTGTGTGTGTGTGTGTGTGTGTGTGCAAAATGCCCCATTTAGCGGCATTATCTAGTTAAGTGACTTTTCTCAGAGTCAATCCTCTACACCAGTTCCCAAGCCTCCTTTAACTTTTTTTTTTTTTTTAATTACTGAAGATTACAAACAGTGTCAGTCATAGAGTGTCATAGTTTTGTGGTTTATAGTCAATGTCAGTACATATACACAATAAACCAAACATATGGACGGTCCCTGCTTCCTTTAAGAAAACAGATAAAACAACCAGACCACCAACCAATAAGTAAGCAAGATGTAATGCTTCTGGAACAAGGTGAAAAATGATTTTAATGTAAAAGTTAATACAACTAAATAACGTCTGATTAAGTGCTATCATCGAAAAAGTTAGACTTCTTGTGAATCACAATGCCAATCACTGTTCAAGCATTTAGCTAATGCAAACTTGATTACTTCTAATTAAAAATTAATTATTAAGAATGGGAAGCTTGTCAAAAAAAAACTTTAATATATTAAAAACACACCGAAAGCACATTAAACTTAATCCTGATTAAACACTCCAATAAATAATTAATTATTGGTATTAAAGAATTGCCTCCCTCTTCTTTAAAATATTGTGAATATTGACCTTCTTGTTTAAACCTGGTAGGTCATAAAATCTTAATTTTATCTGCCACCACAGCCCCCTCCATTCCAAATGCTTTTCCTGCAAGGTGTTCAATTTTAATTTTCTCAATAACTAAGATGTTTTAAAGTAGTATATTGTAGCTGTGCCTAGCCAAAGCATTTCTATGTTTTTTGATCCTAAGTGCATAATTATGCTCATACATATGTTCCTTATGACAGCATTCTGTTTTACCTACAAAGAATACATCACAAGTGAAACAGGTAGCTACATAAACTAAAGCTCTAGTTGCACAATTAACAATACGAGGGGATGCAACTTTAAAAATCTTTTAACAAATATCCCTCTCATTGTTACATTTTATGTACTCCCACTGACTATGATTCCATGGTAAACTTAGTTGTAACATGGTCATAATTAGAACCAGCCTTTTCAAGTCTCCTCTTAATACTCAACCCTTTCTTAAAAATATAACAGGGATTACTGGCAACTAGTTCTTTTGCACTGTCAAAATGGGTTAAAGTACCCCAGTGTTTACAAAATATATCTTTAATAGCATATATTTCAAAACTATAAATAAAGAATGATACTATTTTCAACCCAGTTGACAGCAGTGGGGCCCATGGTTTCACAACTCCACCCATAAGAATCATAAGACATTTTGTGGTTTGCCCAGGCAGAACCTCCTGTACTTTTTCTTTTAAAATATAATCATGATAACGCCTCCTTAAACATTGTGCATACCTTTCTTAATTCTTGTTCAAAAATAGTGTTATCAGAGATAAGCCTGGACAGCTTGTCTGTTCTTTAACTATTCCAACCATCTACTGAAATGGGTGTCAGCTTTGAAAATGTAAATAACTGTTGGAAAAAAATATTCTTTCTAAACAAATTGGATGAAAAATAATTAGAGTCAAATTCTTAGTTATTGTAACATCCAAAAAATCAATAGCTTTGTTGCAAAAATTGTGGGTAATTAATACTACCATTTAAAAATTCCAAAAATTCCACTAATTGATACCTTGTTCCATTCCACAAAATAAATAAATTGTCACGGTATTGTAAACAAGCACTAACATATTTTGAGAAAACTGAAGGAAAAACAAAATGACGTTCACAGTATAGAAATAAATTAGCATAAATAGGGGGCACACAAGCCCCCCCCCCATGGCAACACCCCTCTTTTGTTGGTAAAATTTCCCTTCAAACACCAAAAAATTATTATATAATATAAACTGAAGAGCTTCAATAATCATATTCAATTCAAAATTGTTCAGCAATAACCAGTTAGTGATCACTTCATGCAGCCTTTTAATACCAAGAATGTGTGAAATGACAGTAAAAAGATCTTTGATGTTAACAGTCATGGGTAAAAAATCATCAGAATATTCAGTTTTGTCATTGTGTAGTAAATTTAACATTTTCCCAATATAATTAGCTGTTAACATTAAAACAATCCCCCTACCTTTATCAGATTTCATTACCCTAATGGATTTATCACCACTTACTTGATTTAATAAAACAATGTTCACCATAGCTAAGATTATAGAACTTCTTGTCAAACCTATAGCAAGATCACATAAACTAGATTCACATTGTTTTTCAAAACGTGCCAAAACCGGATGCAGGGGGGGGTTGAAAAGACTAGATCTAAATAAAATGAGTGGTGCATTGTGCTTTTCTACACCCTTAAATTTTAAAGCTAAGTTATGTTTCCTTACAAACAATTTAAGTTCACCTATGTAGTTAATGAGATCAAGATGTCCAGTTCAGAATGAAGGAAAAACTCTATATAAATAAATGGAGGTGCATATCAGTAATGGTGAGTTCAGTACAGTTAAATAAGTTAAAGTTATTCATTTGAGTAACTTGCACAGTACCTGGTCACTGAAAAAATGCTGATTATCTCCTCTGGTTTAACTGACCTCATTCCCAATCTCTCCCTCTTTTGGGTGGATTCCAGTTGTTTTCCTTATCTTGTCAGCCTGTTGGTATTGTAAAATCTTCAGCTGGCTGGACTAAATTAACCAGGGATTATTTTCCGCAACACTGTCATTCTGAGGTACCGTATTCATTTCATGGTCAATAGTATCCAAATGAATTACCTCTAATAATTCAATGGTAGTGACTGGACTACTGGAAGATGACAAAGGGAGAACATTATTGTTGGAACCATTTAGGTTCAGGCGATGCAGTTCAATTTTTGTAGGCTTCCTTATCACTTCTTAGCTTCAATTTTTTCAGTCTTTTATAACCTTACTAAACATATAGGTGTAAGAACCGTTATGATTGCAAAACAACAAATCATTAGTGATGGATTAATTCCATTTAATAAGTTCATCCAAAACTAAAGCAAGCTGTTTATCATTGGTCTTAATAATAAGGTTCATGAGTTCCAGTCTGACTTGATCAAATAATGAAATAAATTCATAGTGCAGGTTAGAGTTCTTGACTAACCCGTTCTGGTATTTTTCCAGTTCTAAGTCCTTTTGCCACCATTCTCACTCTGACAGATTCTCTTAAATAGAAAATGTCTAACTGGAAGGATCAGTATTTATAAAGTACATTTTCCATCTTTTTAAGTTATTCAGATTGCTGCTCCCCTGCACCATCTTAGTAATTGTTGCTAACCCTACCCCTAATGTTGCATCTTCCCACAACTCTAACCCTACACCTTCCCACTACACAAGATACAATTGCACACATTAAACAGGCACTAGCAACACTATTTATCTATGTATTTAGTTATTTATTTATTTTGCATTTCTTGACCAGGTTAGTCCGACTGAGCTGATAACCCATTTTCAGCAGATGCCTGGGGAGAAAATCTCCACACCATATACATTTAAATTTTTAATAGTGAAAAGTATGTAAAGAAGAAGATTTTAGCAATACTTGTGTTGGTAAATATACAAGAGGAAATATTAAAAGTTCTAAGTTGGGAAAAGTACAATCTTAGAAATATGCAGGGTGATCGAGTTTACATTACATTTACAATATATGAGCAAAAAAAATGCTAAGACTGTAGATACAGCCAGGTAGTTGCCGTTAGACAAAAACATACAGTCAGTGAATTAATAAAGGTATTTTAACATGGAGTAAGAGGCAATAACCAAGTTAAAGGACAAACACACCCACAGACTCAAAAAACATATTTATTTCATCATGGTTTGGTGTTTCCTACATTTTAACACCACTCTGGGACTATTTAGAGCTTTTTAGATATTTTTATACACAATTTCTGACTCCGACCACATGGGATCTGGCATCTTGAAATAATTCTGACTGTTTAGTCTGCCTCTAAGTATCCCAGAATGCATTGTTTGTCTCCAAAAAAATGCATCAGATCTGCCATCTTTTCCCTAAAGCTCCTGTCAGTCCACTGATTTTACAGGCATTCAATGCTGTGTTATAGTCACCTACTTTTGGTTAAAATGTTATACTTTTTCAATGACTGCTTCAAACACAAGCAGTGCATATGCTACAGAACAGAATTGAAAAGTGCATTTTATTGTTCTTTCTTCTTAGAAATGCTAGCTTGATTTATTTTGTGAAGGCTGAAATCTAGTTCTTCAAGGTATCTCCCCTCCCCCTTCACACCTACCTTCCCTAGCTGTCGAAGAGCTAAGGGTAATTTGATCCATTATCTGCATGTGATTGACAGCTCACAGCAGGTGACCAGACTAATGTTTTCTTTTCTTGTCAGCCTTTCCTTCCTTACAGTGGGAGATTTTTTTTTTGTTGCACTCCTCCTGTCAAATTTAGAACCAAGCTCCATAGCACTGGGAATAATCACTGTTTTGCAAAGCATCAAACTCCCACTTATCTTTCCTTCCTGTTTGGTTAAATAGCTAACAAATGATGCATTATAAACACAAAATATTTCACAGACTTGCATGACAGCACCCACATGCTTTTTTTAAGTGGTAATTTAAGAAAATAACGGTATTGCATACTTCTTGTAATCCAATGTAGTGTTTTTGATTAATTGTGACAGACATCTGCTTCTTATGTAAAAACATGCAATTAATGTCTATGCATGGTCATTGCAAATTTATGCTCTTGGTTTTTGTAGCTGTTACTGTGCTTCTGCCTGTACTTTGTCACATATCAGTAGGGCTCTTCAGAAAAGTGAGATTATAGTTTGACATTTTTGCTAGGTTAAGAGTGGGCTGGGCAAGGCAGCTCTGACATCACAATGTGGGAGGTCCACTGGCTCTTCTATACAGCATGCAAATCAGGCAGGGATTACATCACTTTGGGGGAGGAAACTTCCTGGTTGCTAGAGCAAGGGCTCTGGCAGATGTGACATCATTATTTCAGAGCCAGCTACAAGTTTTTCAACTTGGTTTTCAAAGTTAAAGTAAAACAGTATGGAAAGATAGGAAGCCTAACAGGGAAAACAGTTGAGTGGATTAATTTTTAAGGCTGCATGCGTGATTTTTCGAGGCTGTATCAATGAACAGGGACTAATAGAGACAGCAGGTTGCGCAATCTGCTTTAATATCCTGTTGTTGTCCTTTAAGAAGAGGAAGATAGATGACACTAAAAATGAAAAGAAACAGTAAAAAGCTGACAGAGTACTAAAAATAGGAGAGGATGACAGTTTAAGGGGGGTGAGTACAGCGGCATATCCAGTGGCTTTTTATGTAGTCTTTGGCAGCTGATTTGAATATATTTGGTTGTTTAAATGATCAAATCTCCAATGGGAGTTTGTTCCAGGAGATGGTAGGGTGGTAGCTATAGAGGTTTTGACCAATTTTGCTCCTGGGTTTATAGATGTGTAGTAGGTCTTGGTCTGAAATTCAGAGAGACCTGGAAGGGGTGTATGAGGAGATAAGAGGAGTCAAATTGGGACAGAAAGATGGTTGGTATAAGATAGAGTGGATAATCTGAAGCTGGGTGAGGAGAAGCTGGTGGGGCTGTTCCAGTTAGTTTAAGTGTTTTAAAGAGAGACAGTGATGAGATCTATAGCTGTGATTTGCAGCAAATCTGGCCACTTTGTTATAGGTATTCTCTAGCTTAGTTAGGAGGGTGGTTTGGAGGTTAGAGGGGATCTGAGATCTGTACATTAGGCTTGGTAGGAGATAGGCATGAGAGATGGAAACTTTGGCCTTGTTGGATAGGAACTTTTTATTTCTATATAAGAGGCCAAGTTTTTGATGGACTTTCTTAAAGCAATTGTTGACATGCAAATCGAATTTCAGTTGGTCATCTATCATGACCCCTAGAAGTTTTGTATAGGGTTCAACTATGATAGCTGTATTATCTAGAGAATGGATAGTAAAAGTGGATTTGTGGTTATTCAGGCTTTTGGAGAGAAAAAGTAACAGTTTAGTCTTCTTAGCATTCAGAATTAGCTGGTTGTTGGACAGCCAGGTCTTGACAGATTGAAGGATTTATGAGTAGTAGACTGTAAGTCAGAGAGGGTGTCTGCAATAGTGATGACAGTAGAGTCATCAGCATATTGGATGAGAGCAAACTGAGGGCAGGAGGTATAGAGTAAATTAGTGAAGATATTGAAGAGTAGTGGCCCAAGAACAGATCCTTGGGGGGTACCATTTTAATGGGGAGTGAAGGAGAGGATGCCGAGAGCCATTTTACTGATTGTAGTTGGTCAGAGAGGTAGTTAGAAAACCAGGCAATAGTACAGGAGGAGAAATTGAGGTTAGTGAGTTGGTCCAGAAGAAAGGAGTGAGACACAGTGTCAAATGCTTTAGAGAGATCTAGGAATAAGCATGACACCAGTTTATTGTTGTCCCTGACCTGAGAAATGGTATTGATGAAGGATAGTAGTACAGTAGTAGTGCTATGCTTATGACAAAAGCTGTGTTTTTCATAGGTTCATAGGTTCATACTAGGCTATCTACCCTAGGGCATTTACAAGCCTAGCCAGAATGTGTTTGGCTATTGCCACCCATTGAATTGAGTTTACTGTGCCCTTTTTTAGGTTAGTTTACTGTGCCTCTGTCTAGTAGTGACACAGAAGTAATCCCCAGGGTAAACCTACGATCCCCTATCCACTCATCAAGATTCCTCTTGAAGAGAGACAGTGAGGGGCTCTGCCTAACATGGACTGGGATTCTATTCCAGAGCGAAGGGAGCCTCTGGGTTATGAATCTGTCCCTCCAGCATGTCCTATTTATTTCTGTGCTGAAGTTCAAGTCCCTCAAGCGTGTAGCTCTAAGGGATTTGGATTTTCTGAGGTGGAGCATGTCCATTAAGTCCTGGTTTGACATGGCTTTATACGTCAGGCATAGATCGCCTCTAAGTAGGCGGTATGCTACTGAGTAGAGCTGGAGTTTCTTTAACCGAGCAGCATATGTCATCTGTTTGAGTCCCTTTATCCTCTTTGTGAGGTACTTTTTGGTTCTTTCTAGTTGCTGCAGGTGTCGGGTAAGGTACATCCCAAATGGGGCATTGTATTCTATTATGGGCCTTATGAGGGATGAATAAAGGGGCACTATGACCTCCCTTGATCTAGATGTGAATCCTTTCATGATAAGGTGGGCTATATAGAAGGTTTTTCTAACCACTTTGGCAATGTGGTTGTCAAAGGAGAGATTACTATCAACTTGTGTCCCCAGGTCCCTAATTACTTCTTCCGTACTTAATGGATTACCACCTATGTGGTAATTTGTGGGTGATTTGTTTTTGCCAAAGGGTATGACTATACACTTTTTGGCGTTTAGCTTTACCAGTTATCCATCTCTGTGAGACCCTTTTGGAGGATGCTTGTGTTAGCTGGAGAGTCAATTATGGCTCCCAATTTGCAGTCATCTGCGAGCTTGGTCAGCCACAGTCCTCCCGTGTTAGCCTGTACCTCAGAAAAATATATACCGAGCAAGAGAGGTCCCAGGACTGAGCCTTGTGAGACGCCACTTGTAACTGGTTTTGAGTCTGACATGGCTCCAGCAATTCTGACCATGTGGGTTCTGTCCTTGAGCCAGTTTGCAACCCATCTTATGACATAGGGATTTATATTTAAGCTAGAGAGCTTATCTATGATGCCCGAGTGGGGTATTGTGTCGAAGGCTTTTGCGAGGTCCAGCTAGGCTGTGTGGACTACCTTCCCTTCATCGAAGGTCTTGGTGACTGTTTCAAAGAAGTCGACCAGGTTCAAGAGGCAGGATCTGCCCTTAACAATGCTGAATTGGGTAGGATCCAGTGTCTGTAGGTCCCCAATGTCTTTGTTTATGAGTTCCATGATGATTCTTTCCATAGCTTTGCAGACCAGGCTAGTTAGGCTTATGGGGCAATAGTTTCCAGGGTCTATAGAGACACCACCTTTGTGGAGTGGAACCACTGTCGCTGTATGCCATTCTTTGGGTACATAACCTGTGGTAAGGCTGAGATTGAACAGCAGCTTTACGTGAAGGTTTAGCTCTTCTTGGAGTTCATGTAGGATGCAACCCGGGACACCATAAGGTCCCATTGATGCTGTGTTTTTTGCTTTGGAGAGGGCGGCTTTCACCTGAGCATCTGAGATGTTAGGGAGGCTGCACTCTGCTGGGATAGTTATTTGCTCTTTTGGGGGGGGGAGTTTGCACTGAATCTGTCTGCCAGGATGTTGGCAATGTCTGTGGGTTCAGTGTATTTTTTGTCATTTTGGATTAACTCTGAGCATATCTGTGAGTTTCCACCCAGGTTCCTAACATAACTAAAGAAAGCCTTGTGATTTTCTTTAGAGTCCTGTGCAATTTTTTTCTCAAAGCTGGCCTTGGTGGATTTTATGAGGGATCGTAGTTTTTTTACTAGTACTGATCAGAGATGTCTTCCCTTTTAGGGATTTTGCTCTATCATGTAGTAGCTTCCTCCTTCTGTTGCACAGCTTATTTATGGCTGGGGTTCACCAGACTGGACGCCTGCCTTTGGACGATTGGGTCTTGGTTTTGTTTGGGATAGCATGATTCATGCATTCCTGGAGGTGTCCATAGAATGCATTTACAAAGGATTCTGCAGTTTGGGCCATAATTTCCACTGGTCTGGGGGCCTTGAAGGATTCCACCTCAGTTTTAAGAAGTGTGAAGTTCGCTTTTGTGAAGGTTTTCACTGTGGTTTTCTGGGTTGGGGGTGGGGTCGGGATGTGGATACCCTGGGAGATTAATTTATGGTCAGATCTTACCAATGAGGGGTATACCTCTGGTATGGAGCATAGAGTCTCCATGTTGGTGATGACCAGGTCCAGTATGTTTTCTAGGAACCTTTGGGCTAGGGGGTTGGGGCTTGAGTGGTGCTCCCAGTCTATGTTTGGGTAGTTGAAGTCACCCAATATAATGGTGTTTGGAGATATCTTCATATTCTCCAGCAATCTCAGGAAAGCCGAGTGGGATTCCTGTTTTTGAGAGGATGGTCTGTAACATGCTACAAACTGAAAAGCAGTTTTGCCCACTGTTAGTTGCACATGGATGGTCTCCGATTCCTCGTGCAATGCCACTAACCTGGAGGTGTGGTTATCTTTGATGAATATGGATACTCCCCCTCCTTTTATGGTTTGGTCCGAGTATTGGGGCCGAAAAGCATGATATGAGGTATAACCTGGTAGTGCTGGGGTGCTCTCTGGAGCCTTGAACCAGGTTTCTGTCACTGCACAGATATCGATGCTCTTCATACTGAGGAGGGCTTCGAGTGAGTGCATCTTGAGGTTTAGACTTCTGGCGTTGAACAGCATTACCCTTAGTTTCTTATTCATTGTGTTGTCTATGGAGGTGGGTTTGTCTTTTGAGCCTTGCCTAAAAAAGGCACTATGGGGGTGGCAAGAGCCTTTGCCAATATCCGAAAGCCCAGGGGTGACAGGTGCAAGCCATCCCTGGCGAAGCAATGTGGCTTGTCGAGCATGTCTTCCCAGGCTGACAGACACTGGATCCCCTTTGAATGACACCAAAATTTTAGCCAATTGTTAAAATTGATCATTTTGTCTTTATACTGTGGCATCATTCTGGGTGAGGGTAAGATGCTGCTCAAGGTCAGGGTTATACCGGCCTGGGCTACAAGATCAGAGAGCTCCTCTATGTCCCTTTTCATGTAGTCCAGGGAGGTACGTCTCAGGTCATTCACACCAGCATGGACAATGACTGAGTCATATTTGTACTTGCTTTGGAGTGACCTGAGTGCTTGTGTTATGTGGCGGATCCTAGCGCCCGACAGGCAGCTCACTGTGATCTTCTCTTTGTTCAGCCTGGTGAGCGGGACGTCAGTGTGTCTGACTATAGAGTCACCTATTACAAGTGTATCAGGTGTGTTATTTAGCCTTAAGGGCTGTGACTATTTGGCACACTGACTTTGTGAGCTATGTGTTGCATGTGTTTTGTTTGGGGGTAGCGGTTGCTCGGATGTCTGATTTGGAGGTCTCTGCTGCTTAGGCAGATTTTTATTTAGAGCCTCTGAGTATGTTTTTGTGTGTTTATGTGTTTGGTTTGCTGTTATGGTAGGACTATGTGAGACTGGATTTGTGGTCTGCGAGGTTACCTTCTCCTCCTGTCTGGTTGCACCAGTTCTGAGTTGAGAGAGCTCAGCCTCCAGTTTGGCTATATGGTTGCATCTCTCACATATATTTAAACTTGTTGGAAGGAGGAGAGGGTTGTCTGTGTACATGAGGCAGTTGTAACATTGCCTCAAGATTCCCAGAATCACCAGCTGGACTGGAGAGGAAGCCATTAACTGACCTTTGGACATGCTAGAACAGTATAGGGAACTTCTTTATCACTGAATCAGAAGGACCAATAGAGGACAAGATGCTAGAAGGGAGTATAGGGGGATGTAGTGCTTTTAGTTTACTAGTGCTAACTTGTAAAATTGCTTATATGAGCAAGTGCAGGGCCTTAGATTGAGAATAGGGTGTTTAGTTTGAGAGACAGAGCAGTTCTAAGGGAAAAAGTGAAGAGTAGACTTTTTGCCCGATACTGCGCTATGTGCACAATCGTGCAAAGCCGTGCTAAAGTGGGTTTTTATACAGGGGACTAGAAAGAGCTAGAAATTAGCACAAAACGGCCAATAAACTACTAGATTCTGTGCTGAGATCACTCCTCCAGGGACAGATGGGCTGCTCAAAGCTCCCAACTCCCACTGGTGAACAAAGAAGCTTCCTTCTATCCAAGTATGGAAATGGGCAACACAGGAACTATACTAAAGTCTGGAATACAGCAATGCCTGTATTAAGGACTATTCTAAGTAGGGAAATGCGGGAAACAAGGATATATATTTTTTTTTAAGAAGCAAACAGCAGAAAATTCACAGTAATAGCTTAATACAAGCTAGCGCACTTGAGTGAGCAGCCTCAACAGATAAAATGCAACAAAAGACAAACTTTAAAGTACAATTTGAAAAAAAAACAGCAAGACAAGCTTAAACAGGTAAAACAGCAGATATAACTCACTTTTCGGTGAGAAAGGACATTCGCAAAGGTAGTAGCAATACATTATACTTAAATCAGTTTAGCAGTTGCTCTTTTTCGCTTCTCTGCTGCTAGCACCACTCTGCAGGACCACGAGGAGCTGTATCTGAGTAGGAACAAGCAGAAAACCACGCCAAAGTGGGTTTTTATACAGGGGACTAGAAAGAGCTAGAAATTAGCCCAAAACAGCCAATAAACTACCAGATTCTGTGCTGAGATCACTCCTCCAGGGACAGATAGGGTGCTCAAAGCTCCCCACTCCCACTGGTGAACAAAGAAGCTTCCTTCTATCCAAGTAAGGAAATGGGCAAAACAGGAACTATACTAAAGTCCGGAATACAGCAATGCCTGTATTAAGGACTATTCTAGGTAGGGAAAGGTGGAAAACAAGGATTTTTTTTTTTTTAAGAAACAAACAGCAGAAAATTCAGAGTAATAGCTTAACACAGGCTAGCACACTTGAGTGAGCAGCCTCAACAGATAAAATGCAACAAAAGACAAACTTTAAAGTGCAATTTGAAAAAAAACAGTAAAACAAGCTTAAACAGGTAAAACAGCAGATATAACTCGCTTTTCGGCAAGAAAGGACGTTCGCAAAGGTAGTAGCAATAAATTATACTTAAATCAGTTTAGCAGTCATTCTTTTTCGCCTCTCTGCTGCTAGCACCACTCTGCAGGACCACGAGGAGCTTTAGCTGAGTAGGAACAAGCAAAAAACTGCGCCAAAGCGGGTTTTTATACAGGGGACTAGAAAGAGCTAGAAATTAGCCCAAAACGGCCAATAAACTACCAGATTCTGTGCTGAGATCACTCCTCCAGGGACAGATAGGTTGCTCAAAGCTCTCCACTCCCACTGGTGAACAAAGAAGCTTCCTTCTATCCAAGTAAGGAAATGGGCAACACAGGAACTATACTAAAGTCCGGAATACAGCAATGCCTGTATTAAGGACTATTCTAAGTAGGGAAAGGCGGGAAACAAGGATATATATTTTTTTAAGAAGCAAACAGCAGAAAATTCACAGTAATAGCTTAATACAAGCTAGCGCACTTGAGTGAGCAGCCTCAACAGATAAAATGCAACAAAAGACAAACTTTAAAGTACAATTTGAAAAAAACAGTAAGACAAGCTTAAACAGGTAAAACAGCAGATATAACTCACTTTTCGGTGAGAAAGGACGTTCACAAAGGTAGTAGCAATAAATTATACTTAAATCAGTTTAGCAGTTGCTCTTTTTCGCCTCTCTGCTGCTAGCACCACTCTGCAGGACCACAAGGAGCTGTATCTGAGTAGGAACAAGCAAAAAACCATGCCAAAGTGGGTTTTTATACAGGGGACTAGAAAGAACTAGAAATTAGTCCAAAACGGCCAATAAACTACCAGATTCTGTGCTGAGATCACTCCTCCAGGGACAGATAGGCTGCTCAAAGCTCCCCACTCCCACTGGTGAACAAAGAAGTTTCCTTCTATCCAAGTAAGGAAATGGGCAACACAGGAACTATACTAAAGTCCGGAATACAGCAATGTCTGTATTAAGGACTATTCTAGGTAGGGAAAGGTGGAAAACAAGAATTTTTTTTTTAAGAAGCAAACAGCAGAAAATTCACAGTAATAGCTTAACACAGGCTAGCGCACTTGAGTGAGCAGCCTCAACAGATAAAATGCAACAAAAGACAAACTTTAAAGTGCAATTTGAAAAAAACAGTAAAACAAGCTTAAACAGGTAAAACAGCAGATATAACTCGCTTTTCGACAAGAAAGGACATTCCCAAAGGTAGTAGCAATAAATTATACTTAAATCAGTTTAGCAGTCATTCTTTTTCGCTTCTCTGCTGCTAGCACCACTCTGCAGGACCACGAGGAGCTGTAGCTGAGTAGGAACAAGCAAAAAAACGTGCCAAAGCGGGTTTTTATACAGGGGACAAGAAAGAGCTAGAAATTAGCCCAAAACGGCCAATAAACTACCAGATTCTGTGTTGAGATCACTCTTCCAGGGACAGATAGGTTGCTCAAAGCTCTCCACTCCCACTGGTGAACAAAGAAGCTTCCTTCTATCCAAGTAAGGAAATGGGCAACACAGGAACTATACTAAAGTCCGGAATACAGCAATGCCTGTATTAAGGACTATTATAGGTAGGGAAAGGCGGGAAACAAGGATATTTTTTTTTTTTTTTTAAGAAGCAAACAGCAGAAAATTCACATACACATATACTTAAATCAGTTTAGCAGTCGCTCTTTTTCACCTCTCTGCTACTAGCACCACTCTGCAGGACCACGAGGAGCTGTAGCTGAGTAGGAACAAGTTGTATAGGGGTGAGCAGATTTTTCCTGAAGTAAGTGTTCCATAACTTGCTTATGCATGCATTTTCAAGTATTTCTGAGAAAGGTGAAAGGATGGTTATAGGTCTGAAGTTGGAGAGTTCAATGGAGTTACCGTCTTTGTGAATGGGCAGGGTATAGACTTCTTTCCACATAGAGGGAAACTTAGACTCTGTGATTGATGGTTAACTAGTATAGAAACTGGGAGGGCTAGAGAGTCTGCTGGAGAAAGTAGGGAGGTAGATTGTCTGCAGATGGAGAGCAGGGTTTTAGTTTATGAAGTAATGATTTAATATAGCTGGTAGGTATAGGTTTAAGGGAGAAGGTGTAAGTAGAATTCTGAATCAAGGGAGGATCTGGAGGAGCTTTAGTGTTAGAATTAGAGGGGATAGGACTTATGAACTTACTGATGGATTCTATGAAGTAGGAGTTGAAGTTTGATGTGGTTCTGACAGGTGTATTTGTAGGGCAGTGATTGGGAGATGAGGGGTTACCAGGATGAAATATTTGCTTTATTGCATGCCAGAATTTCTTGGGATTAGATCTCTGTGAACTGGGTGGATTATTATAGAAATCCTTTTTGTCTTTATTGACTTGCTTTTTAGTAAGCTTTCTGAGTTCTTTATATTTTTGCAGGTGAATGGGGGATGTTAGTTTTTACCCAGGTTGTCCACATTCCATCTCCAGCTTTCATCAAGGAGTGAATGGCATAAGTTAACCAGGGGGATATGTTAGGTTTGACAATTATTGTGCACAGAGGTGCCAATGAGTTAAGTATATTTAGGAAAGCAGAGTTGAATGTGATGACTGCCTCATCTAGAGGGAGATGGAACAGAGAAGATAAATTTACTTTGGAGAGGAGAGTATTGAAGGTATTTGGATCAACGTTTGATAGCTTACAACATTCAATGTATCTGTGTGGTCTGGGGGAATGTGAAGAGAATCTAAGAACTTTTATTGGAGTAATCACTAAGGGAGTCAGGCAGAGTTTTGGAGTTATGATATTTATGTGGGTCTGTGACTAACATCCAGTAAATAAGTGAGCTTGAGTTGTAAGATTTATTAGTGTGGGTGGGAGTAGAGATTAGCTGGGTGAAGCCATGCAAGTTGATACTTAAAGTGGAGTGAGGTGAGCAGTGGGACAGCCAGTTTATGTTGACATCCCCTAGAAGGATGGTTTCGTTATGTATGTGTTGAGCAAGCCAGGAGAGGATATGTTCTAGAAGGGGGGTTATCACCAAGGGGTATATAAATGGCAGCTACAGTAATTTTAATATGACTATTAATTTTAAGGATGGCAATTAGGAGTTCAGCAGGTAGAAAGGATGGAGTTTGTCAAGCAATGTGAGTGTAAGATGGTTAGAGTAGACAATGGCCACTCCACCACCTTTTTTATTTTTGGCTGTCTAGTCAGAGTGTATTATACCCTGGAGGGAGAAAGTTTTATCTAAGTTAATGGGTTTTAGCCAAGTTTCAGTGAGGGTAATAATATCTGGGAAGTGAGATGACATCCTGGCATGGAATTCACTAACTTTGTTCAGTACACTTCTAATGTTTATTGAGTAAAAGGATAGATTTTTTGGAGGAGGGATAGGTGTTCAGTGACAGGGTCAGTTAAGTTATTGATGGGCAGAGAGAGTTAGGGCCGGGGTTTGGATGTACTTCATCTGATAGTAGTAGAGTTTTAAGGAGGGTGTTTGTAGAGAGCTGGGTAGTAGATGAAGTACTTCTCTTTATTCTTTGAAGAAATTGAAGGAGGAAAAAAAATTTTATTTTGAGAATTGGGGGTTTTAATGAAAATATGGATGGGGAGATTATGAAAGAGCAATGAGGTAGTGCAAAGGCATTTAGATAGGTAGATATAGGAAAGAAATATTCAGATATCATTTGAATATTGTAAGAGTGAGGAGGTAAAATAGTATTAGAGAAAGTACGTAGAGGATGGTTAGAAACACAATTGGTTCAGTAGAAGAGGTAAGGGTAGGTAAGGGTGAGCAAGAGGGGAAGGAAATATCTGAGTAAATAAGAAGAAAGGAAGGAAGGTTAAAGGAGAAGGAGGTGGGGGAGGTGGATGTGTTAGTTATGCTGATCTGAACAAATATCTGGATGTGAGGTTGGGGTAGGAGGAATTGGATGAGAGGATGGGAAGGGGAGGGGTTAGGGGTGTAGAAAAGCATGAATAGGTATAAATTAAAGGATATGTGGCTGGGTGGGAATGGAGGAAGGGTAGGGGAGCTGAGTGAGCCCAAAAATAGCGAGGGTGAATGGAGTGGGGCTATAAGAAGCAGGAAGCGCTCTGAAAAAAACTGTGAGGTGTGCAGTGTAGGTGAGAGTAGAGGTAAAAAGATGTTTCTGGAGGGATGACACCTGGCCAAAGCCTAGGAAAGGAAATGAGTACAACGGGGTGAGAAGTATAGGCACAGACTATTGGTCAAGAATAGAAAAAGGATATGGCTGAGGACAGGGGGAGAGAAAATGCTAAGCAGAGCAAAACTAAATACTCAGATGAGATTCTTTTAGTATAAACCCAAGAAAGTGAGATTAAGGTATAGCAGGTAGACAAGGGACTAAAGATTAGTAGATAGGAGGGAGGGGCGAGTTCTAGTGGTACAGTACAGCTTAAAAATAACAAAGTTAAAAGACAGCAATAAAGTAGATTTGTTTGACATACTTTGCTTCACTTTGGGTGGCTGGGTTGCAAATAGTGGGGCTACAGCTGGTCAGAAGTTGTTGCTAATTTGAAAATGCTTCTTTCTCCAACAAAGGACTTAGGTATGAGTGTAAAAGTCCATTAGCACTATAAGGGGCTACCAGACAGCTGAGGGTTCTGCAAGAATAAGGGAACATCGGATGGGTAGTGGTGGGAGAGAGACAAAAATCAGGAGAGAGAGAGAGAGAGAGAGAGAGTGAGAAGATAGAGGAATGTAGTAATGGTTTCAGCAGAGAACGAGTAGAGACAAAAATGAGTTAGAAGGGGTATGCTAAAAAGGTCATTAATTACTGAGTGGGAAAGGAGAGATACAGCAAGAAAAAAATAAAGTAAAAGCATATAGTTAGCAACTCAGAATAACAATGTAATGGTTAACAATCTAATATTGAGCAGGTACAAGTAACAGAAAGTCTGTTCAAACACAATTACAGTGCAGTAGAACAAGTGAGTAGCTAAGTTACACAATGTACTATGGAAAGAACAGTGAATTTATGGGAATAAAATAAATTGAGGCATGGTCAGACATGCTTTATGGAATTAGCAGTTATTTGAGCTTAAATGAAGTATGACTCCAGGAAAGCAAATACAATTGTTCTATGAGTGGTAAGTGATAGACGTCACAGTGTTCATAACCAATTACAGACTAGGTGCTTAAATGCAAAAATCAGCCAAAAATACTGAACATCTAAGAATGCTAGCATTTACTTGAAGGAAGCAGGCCACATACACTGCCCTGGCCTGCCACTCCTCAAGGTCAAACTTCCAGGCAGGTATTCAGTAGTAAACTCAACTATGAACTATGAGTAGTACTTAAGCAACAACAACAGACTCAGGGATAGGTTGCTTAGGAGTCATAATAATGTCTGTGAAAGCAGTGCTGAAACACCAACAGACATTAAGGAGCACCATTCTACTGGGAGAAGCTTCTAACTCTAGGGAAATCACCTGGGAGTGTAAGTGTGCACCTCCCTTTACAACAGTGGTCAATGTTACAGACAGGCTATGATCTACAAGCAAGTAACTAAACCGTAGATGCTCATTATTCAGTTGCCCTTTACCAGGAGTCAGTACAGCAGAAACATAGGACCATAAGTGGATCACTCAAAACAGTTAGATATAATTCAGTAACTCACAAGACGCCCAACATCTTCGCAAGGCAAAAAGTACAAATGAGATTTAAGCAGAAAAAATGCAGCATACAAAAATGACCTTGTTACAATACAAAACTGTCAAAAGACAAATCTCAAACTCAATGTACGAAAGGTATAACCACCAGAACCACAGTAGTAGGGTGAGTTTGGGGCAAGGAAAGGAGAGAGTGCTCCCAGAGCTGGAAGATGATTTAAATGACACAGTGCATCATGGGAGAATGGGCACGCAGGTAAAAAAATGGGGGGGGTTCAATGTGTGAGAATCAGACAGGGTTACTCAGAGTAGGAGGAGCTCTAAAAAAAAAAAAACAACTATCTCTGAGGTGGGCAGTGTAGGTGAGAGTAGAGGTATAAAGGTGATTCTGGAAGGAATGTACCTGGCCAAAGCCTGGGAAAGGAAATGACTATAACAGGGATGAGATGTCCGGGCACAGACTATTATTCAAGAATGGAAAAAGGATATGGGTGAGGACAGAGGGAGGGGAAAATGCTAAGCAGAGTAAAACTAAATACTCAGATGAGATTCTTTAGATAAAACTAAGAAATATACAATAAATGTATCCCTTTCACTTACTTGCCTTGATAAAATATAACATTGACATTTGCACCAGTTAGCTATCAGTACCATAAAAATTGTCGACCAAACACATATTCGACAAAATGCAGGGGGAACCATATATCTATCTATATGTGTGTGTATATATATATATATATATATATATATATATATATATATATATATATATATATATATATATATATATGTAACAAATATTCTTGCTGAGCTCTGAACATGCTTGAGAAGTAAAAAGGAATACAAGGATCATTATAAACAATATACACTTATTGAGCATTTGTGAATATTCTTGACATCCTTGACCTTAGCATTGTACTACAGATTTGAGCATGCATCAGAAATATCACTCACTCAGTGTCTTACTGGGCTGCTGCTAGCCCTACCTATTGGTTCAGGCTGCCTCAGATGATGGAGACAGCCTGGGACTGAAAGTGAAAGAAAAAATTAACCTTCAAGTTCAAAGACACAAAGCAGGAGAATTTTTTTTTTTAAATAGTTTCTGTATCTTAGCTGACAGGATGAATTCCTGCATGACAGTTATTTACGTATTTATTCATTCCTTTGGCACAATTAGAATCTGAGGAGTTTAATCACAGTTATACAAGTGACTGTAAGTTATGGTCAAGTTTGTGTGCGGATCTAGAGGCTCTTAACTGTGCCTGGGTTTGTAGAATGCCACTGGTTGTGTGCCTCATATTTTGCTCTGTTCCTCATAAAGTTTTTTTTTTTTTTTTTTTGGCAAATCAGTGTGGACTGCAGTTATTAAATAATGATAACAGACATTTTAGTTTTAATCTTAACTGCCTTCAAAAACAAGTTAATACAAAACCTGTTGTTTTAGCAAGCTTCTATTGTATAACTGCAAAAGCTGTTACAGATTTTGGTATTTTGTCTACTGTTATGTTTAGATTATTTTTCTTGATTCGTAAACTAATAGGTTGAGAGGTATGTGTGCTGGGGTGGGATTTCAGTTGCTTTCACACTATATTCTGAAAGCAGTGAACTGAGATGATAAATTCCTGTATGGCAGTTATTTTTGTATTTATTAATTTGATTGCAATTAAATATCTGAGCTGTTCATCAAAATCATACAAGTGACTGTAACTGATGGTCACAACTGTGTGTATGTGCATTGGGGGATAAAATACATTTATTTTGCTATTTATTAATCTTATTTTATTACATTCTGAGGTGTATACAGTCAATAAAGTTGTCTTTAACTGCTGGGTACATGGCCTGTCTCTGGATGGAAGTGATTTGACACTGTTGACATTGCTTCAGTCTAAGCAGTCATTATTTGAAGTTTGCTGAAGCTGTGAACATTTGTGTGAAGCCAGCTGGAATACCTTCATGTGTCAGAGCTGGCCTTAGGTGAAATGGTGCTCTTGGTGAAGGGGCCCCTGGTTCCCCTTGCTACCCACTGTTTCCCCTACACATCCCCCTGTGTCCCACAACCCCTCCATTGTGGCTTCCACACAGCATATATATTCTTTACTTCCTTTTGTCATCTTTTGTCTTCATTTTCATCTTTTTCCTGCATCCTTTCAACATATGCTGCCAAGATTACACTGTAATAATCATGGTGTAAATAAATGAGTTAAGGCAAAGTCTGAGGGTCATCGACCAAGAAGCCATGGTGTTATAAATGTTCTATGGTGCATTTTAGTGCTTTTTTAACACAATTTTCATCCAGTAATAGCTTGTACATAAATCATGGCTCAAAAACGAAATTCAGTCTTACTCTTGCTTTTTCTTGCATCTTTTTAAAACCCTAACTGGCCAAAATTACAATTTAATGACTGCAAAGGAAATAATTGAATTACGCTGGGGAAATGGAGGCTGCTAGGCAAGGGGTGATAGATGCTCTCAGATGCATTTTACAGCTTTTTTCCAATTTTTTTGATCCAATGATGACGTGAACAAAATGAGTAAGACAAGAAATTCAGTTTTATATTTTTCTTTCAAGTAGTATCCAAGAATTAATATTGAATACTGACAAAATAGCAGTTCAAAATTAATTCTGAAGACACGTGCTTGTGAAGATACAGAAATCATATCTGGAAATAGTGCATGTCTCCCACTTGCTACCCCCTTCCTGTCTGCTACATTTCTATTTAGTTTTCTTTCACTTTGTAGAGTGACTTTTTCAAATATTATCTCTGCACATGTGTATAAATCACAGCCTTTAATTTGCTTCTGTTAGTCTTTATTATCAAACAGTGACATTTGTGATAGAAAACAAAAGGATACAAAACCAAGGTTTATATTCACTCATAAAATAGTTCTGTACTATGTAATAGTCATATCTTTTCCCATTTTTGTGCACAAGCAAAATGGAAAGCATGAAAGGTAATAACATTCTGTGCAACCTGATAGTATGTTTAACAAAGAAAAATGACTGCTTTAAAATTAGATAAATAAATAAATAAATGCAGAACAAAAAAAGAAACAGAGTATTTTGTAGCATTCTTTGTCAAGTATAGAACCATTTCTTCCCAACCAAATAACTTTTGTTCTAAGTAAAGATGATTTTTCAAAGTACCAGTTAAAGTTACTTTTAATATTCCAAGGAAAGGAACTGTTGCACTCATCTACCACAAAAGCGTATTAGCAGTGTAATGCTCAAATACTAGACTGATTGCATTTGACTAAAATGTGCATTCTTCAAATAAGATTATTGCATTTGAGGTTTGCCCCTTTCCCTGAGGTGCATTAATTTTGAAGCTGTTTATATTCATGTTCATCAGCTGAATCCTCTACATGAGTAAGTTGGGAAGCTTGCCACCCACAGAAAAACATCCATCTCAAATACTATGTCAACTGTTTTACTTCTGACTTCTGAATTCTGTGTCCACCAAAGGACTATCCATAACTCATGGAAATGATTTTCTGTTTTTAACTGTTTGAGAAAATAATAGTGTAGTTGCACAAAAACAGAAATATTCAGCACATCCCTCAACATGGCTGAAGATTCCGGAAATAGTACCCAACATGAATTAGAATCAGTCCACATGCCTTACGTATGCAGTTGACTATATCATTATTAGCCATAGAGAAGCCTTGAAGAGCAGACTGCTCAGAGTGGACTATATTACCCAAACAGGCACTGTGAGGTCATGGGAATGAAACAGTAATAGAAATTACCAATGTTTCATTCTTGTCTTTGGAGAATTTTTGAGAGCTGGTGATTCTGGTTTAGCTAAACAGTAACATTAATATATTGGGTGTGGGTGAAGCCTGAGAGGTTAATCAAGGTATTTATTATATTTCTTTACTTATGATACCTGTTTCTGTTTGCATAGGTTTAGCCACAAGACTGACACACTCGTTAGAAAGGTCTCTGACATCGGTTTCCCCTTCTTCATTGGCTGAGAATCATGAAAAGAGCAGTGTCACTGAAAATGCTGGATTATTTCATCTGACTCTTCCAAGAACAACTCTTGGTCAGTACTTCCGTCTCTACTTTGTTGGGTTTAGGGGTAGATTGCATGTTATATTAATCAAAATTAAATCATAATGGATGGTCTCCTTAATCCAATCTGTATGCTACCACAGAAACAATCTTTCATTTCAGTGACTGATTAATTTTATTATGTGACAATTTTTGTTTCTGTAGCTTAATTTTACATATGATCCCAACAGATTAATTTAGACCATATACTCAAAACTGCACTGTCTTCTGCAACTAGGACGTTGCACAACATTTACCTTTGTTACTTTGGTGCATCTCTTAACATTCAGATTGAATGGCAAAGAGTTTCACAGCAGTGTTTTGCCAGTAAGGGAATAACATCTATAAAGATCTTTCTTTCTAGCTGCATCACTATCTCATTCAGATGGTGCTTGTGTCTCCTGCTCTCATTGAAGAAGGCACACATCTCCTAACAACATGCCATCTTTCCTCAGTTACACAAGTATGCAGACCCTCCCTGTACTACAAAATCCTCCCAAGATGAATGGTGCAGAGTGGAGGTATTCAGTGTAATTTTTAACATCTTTAGTTGCATAATTGTAACATAAACCACTGTATAGCATAAGCAATCAGGTGGTTATCAAATGCATTTCAAAATATAACACAGAATGGATCTAGCCTCCATTAAATTTCTCCTTCCTCATTTCTTGAATAATTCATCATTGATAAATTGCAATAGATTTCTTCCATTTTTGCTTATTATTTGCAGGTACTGCTGAGGACATACGAGAACCAATTCTTGTCAAAGAGAACAAGACATGGGATGAAGCAGATTACATCTGCAGACTAAGAAACATGACCCTGGTAAATATAGTCATTCCAGACCTGCAATATAAAGTTACCAAGATAATGAGCAACCTCAGGGAGAAGCATGGTGCCTGGACTGGGCTTCATAAATATCACATGCTGGATGACTGGAGGTGGGCGAATGATCATCCCATCACGTACAACAACTGGAAAAAAGGGGAGCCTGATAACCCCCTCACAGAGAACTGTGGACTAATATCTTTGGTAGAAGGGGCAAACTTTACTTGGCATAGCTATTGCTGTCTAAAGCCATTTTATTTTATATGCCATTAAGAAAACGCAAGCATGCAGGATCATATGCAAATATTGCTGTTCTGATAATCACATCACTGTGTTGTGGTTGAAGTAATCATTATTATCCAAAAGCTTTTCAGCATCATGTTATGCAAGTATGCAATTAAGGTCCTTGTTAGTTGCTAGATATGTAAAACACAGTATCTTATTTTTATAGTTTGTGTAAGGGAAGTGTTATGTTCTGATATAAGGGTTATAATGGGTAAAATGTATTCCAGCTTAGGTAGCAATAGCGCTTTTTGCCTCTTCTGTAAGTAAATGTGATGTTTTATAAGAGGTTTTTAGTTGATTTAGAATGTTATTTACTTGTACTCCTGTGTGAAAAATGAGTGAAGCACTGTTATCCAATATTATATCAGGGTATCTTTGCTGTATTGTATAATGTAAGTGTGTGCCAGGTGGATCTCTAACAGTAATGTCAGAAATGTTTTTAGTCATTGTTGTTCATCAAATACAATAACAGCATATGTTGATCTGTTAATGCTTAAATTATTAGCAGTCATCCAAAATCAAATACATCTGAAGTCTGCTTGCAGTGAGTTACTAAGGACATTTATAGTTTTAGCTGTTTTTGGTGAGAACAGTGTCATGTGCATAAAGCAGACAGTTTGACTGTGGTGGCTCCCAACGTAAGTCATTTAAAAATATAGAAAAGAGTAGGGGCCCTAGTACTGATGTTTGATGTATACTCTTAACTAAGGATCCGGTTTCTGATTGTATGTTTGGGCCTATTATCCTAAAGGTTCTATTGGTGAGATAATTATTAAATCGCACATATAAAAATGTTAGAAATATTCATTAAGTCCTGGGACTTAATGAACATTTCTAACATTTTTATATAAGTGTATTTTTAACAAGTGTAACTTCCTTAAACAACCTCCAGGTGGACCAATTACTATTTAAGGGGAATATCTATTATGAAGCATTGATACACTGATGAAGGCTTAATAGCTATTTAGCTGAAACCGGTCTGTTTGTTCTCCTTATTGTATTACAATAAACCTTATCGTCACTGTTTTGCTGGCTCTTGGCTTTTTTGAACCTATCTGCATTGGTGTCATGAAGTTCGCCGCTTCTGTCTTAAGAAGCATAAAGTTGGCTTTGGAGAAATGTTTTACCATGGTTTCCTTAATGGTGGGCGGGAGCGGGATGCAGATATGTAGGGTGATTAGCTTATGGTCGGATCTGAACAATGAGGAGTTGTTTTCAGGTGTGGAACACCGGTCACTCATGTTGGTAATGACTAGGTCTAGGATATTGTTGCCCCTGGTGGGAGTGTGGATAAGTTGATCCAGGGCATTGGAATTTATGAATTCCAGAAAGCGTTGAGTGAAGGAGTTGGTACATGAGTAGTTTTCCCGGTTAATGGTGGGGTAGTTGAAATCATCCATTATTAGGGTGTTTGGTTGAACCCTAATATTTTCCAGTATATCAAGAAAAGAGGAGTGGGAATTCTGGGGCATGGTGGGAGATCTGTAGCAAGCTACAGTTTGGATTGCAGTTTTGCCCAGAGTTAGTTGCACTCAGATAACCTCAGATGCATTATGCTGCGCAACTAGCCTGGAGGTGTGGCTATCCTTAATGAATATGGACACACCTCCGCCTTTGGTGTTCTGGTCCAGGTTAGATGGCCGAAAAGTGTGGTATGAGTTATAGCCTGGTAATGCAGGGGTGCACTCTAGAGCCTTGAACCAGGTCTCAGTCACTGCACAGATATCAATGTTCTCCATTTTAAGGAGTGCCTCAAATGAGTGTATTTTGAGATTTAGACTTCTAGCATTGAGTAACGTTCACCTCAGTTTTTGCTTGCCTGTTCCTGTTTATGGTGGTGAATTTGTCATTTGAACCTTGCCTAAAAAAGGCACTATAGGGGTGGCAAGAGCCTTAGCCAGTATCCGGAATCCCATGGGAGACAGGTGAAGGCCATCTCTGGCAAAGCATCGTGGTCTGTTGACCATGTCGTCCCAGGCAGACAGATACTGTATCCCCTTAGAATAACATAAGAAGCTTAGCCAATTGTTGAAGTCAATCATTTTGTCCTTGTACTGAGGTATCATTCTGGGCGATGGCAGGATGCTACTCAGGGCTAGGGTCATATCTGCCTGGGCTACAAGATCGGAGAGCTTTTCCATGTCTCTTTTCATGTAGTTCAGGGAGGTACATCTCAGGTTATTCACACCAACATGGATAATGACAGAGTTATATTTGTACTTGTTGTGGAGTGACCTGAGTGCGTGGGTTATCTGGCAGATCCTGGCACCCGACAGGCAGCTGACAGTAACCTTCTCCTTGTTTGGTCTGGTGAGTGGGACATCAGTGTGCCTGACTATAGAGTCACCTATGACTAGTGTGTTGGGTATGTTGGTTTGCCTTATGGGCTGTGGTTTATTGGCAGACTAAGTCTGTGGGCTATGTGTCATTTGGGTTGTGTTGGGGAGTGGGGGCTGCTTGTGTTTCTGCTTTGGAGGTCTCTGTTTCTTGAGCAGATTATTATTGAAAGCCTCTGAGAATGCTTTTGTGTTTCTATGTGTGGATTCTGGTGGTGTAGGTTTAGTGGGACTATGTGATGAGTGTGGTGTGGTGCAAGTGTTTACCTTCTCCTCGACTATCAAGTTAAATCTTGGTTGGATAGCTTTACGTCCAGTTTGGCTAGATAAGTGCATTTCTCACAGGTTGTGGTGTTGGGTGGTAGGAGAAGAGGGTTGTCTGTGTACATGAGGCAATTGCTACATTGCCTCAAGATGCCCAGATTCATCAAATAGACAGGAGAGAACACTGGGTGATGACCCTTGGACATGCCTGAATAAAAAAACTACTTTCTTCTAGCCAAGTGAGGAAAGTGAGTTTAAGAGCTGTTTTTCTCTAAGCAAGTGAGAAAAGCAAGTACAAAAACTGTTTTCCTCTAGGTAAAGAGGAAGGTTGAGTGCTGTAGTAATTTGCAGCTTATTTAGTGCTAACAACAAGTTCTGAACAAGTGCTGAGTGCAAATAAGCAAATTCAAGTGTTAAAACTAAGAATCTGTACCTGGATCTTGTGGTAGACAGGCTACCTAGTGCTTACCACTCCCACTAAGCTAGAATGCTTCCCTCCAACACAGAAAGGCTTGGGGGCTCAGAAGCTTACAAACAGTCCTGGATGCAGCAAATCTGTATCTGGACTAGATTAGTTACAGGAAAGATGTGAAACAAGCGCAAATGCAGGCTTTTAAACCAGTAAGTTGAAAGAGATGGAAAAACTGCCAAACGGCCAATAAACTACAATTTCTGGGCCAGAAACCACTCTTGTGGTAGATAGGCTATCTAGTGCTTACCACTCCCACTGATAAGCTAGAAGGCTTCCCTCCAACATAGAAAGGTTTTGGGGGCTCACAAGCTTACAAACAGTCGTGGATACAGCAAATCTGTATCTGGACTAGACTAGTTACAGGAAAGATGGGAAACAAGCGCAAATACAGGCTTTTAAACCAGTAAGTTGAAAGAGATGGAAAAACTGCCCAAGCGGCCAATAAACTACAATTTATGGGCCAGAAACCACTCTTGCGGTAGATGGGCTACCTAGTGCTTACCACTCCCACTGATAAGCTAGAAGGCTTACCTCCAACACAGAAATGCTTTTTGGGCTCAGAAGCTTACAAACAGTCCTGGTTACAGCAAATCTGTATCTGGACTAAACTAGTTAAAGGAAAGGCAGGAAACAAGGTTAGAATTTTTTTTTTTTGGAAAGTGGAAAGAGAAAAACAGAGAAACAGAAGATAATTCAAAATTAAGGACCAAAGTGGCTTGCCCTTCACAAATGTTCTCTCTGTATTAGATAGAATGAGCTAGTGACACTGGACTGGAATAGAGCCAGGATAGAGCTGAACAGATGGGACTGGTAGGAGTGTCTAAAGTCAAAATATGATCTCACTGTACTCGGTTGAGTGTGCAAATGAGATAGATCCAGGAGGAGTGTTCAAACACAAATTTACAGGAGGGGTGGGCAATTACAAAGCCACCGCGATTAATACCAGAACAAGAACAGGGAGGGTGAGTGGGAAACTAACTGCAGAGACAGAGAGAGAGAGACCACAGTATTCTATGAAACAATTAAATAGAAAAATAAATAACTACAGAGAGGCACAGACCAATGAAACAATTAAATACACAGAAAAATAAAATAAAATGCAGTACAATCTTTAACACTGCAAGTTTGTACTTAACTCAGCTAGTAATGCAGAAGCCAAACAACTCAGATATTGAGCAGTAATAAATTCAAAGATATGTGACTAACACTTATAAATACACAGAACCCATTAGACTAAGAGTTTAACACTGAATATCAATGAAGTGAAACACAATAACCCCCACTATCTGCAGAGACAGAGAGAGACCACAGTATTCTATGAAAAAATTAAATAGAAAAATAAATAACTACAGAGAGACACAGACCAATGAAACAATTAAATACACAGAAAAATAAAATAAAATGCAGTACAATCTTTAACACTGCAAGTTTGTACTTAACTCAGCTAGCAATGCAGTTGATTGTAGGTATGTAGCAGAAGCCAAACAACTCGGATATTGAGCAGTCATACTCCACCTATCAACTGTTCAGAATTTTGCAGAAAGTCCC
The DNA here is from genome assembly GCF_019279795.1 of Protopterus annectens. Classification (NCBI taxonomy): domain Eukaryota; kingdom Metazoa; phylum Chordata; order Ceratodontiformes; family Protopteridae; genus Protopterus; species Protopterus annectens. The sequence continues at coordinate 669,998,292 of NC_056743.1, forward strand.
TCATTTTCCTTACACAAAAGGTCACACAGATAAACCACTCAGTCAAAACTACAAGAAAAAAATGAGCCAAGCTCCACTGAATTGGTTTCATCACAGGAGGTTTAAGTTATCACACAGTTAAAAACTCCATCTTGACTGTTTTTTCTCCTGCAGCTTTTATTGAATATTTTGTGTGTGTGACCTTTTTACACTTTGGTTTGGATGTTAGTTGGGATATTTTGTTGGCACCTTATTGTATAAGGGCATCAACCATGTGTTTCTAAAGTATAATCAAACAATCCACTTATGCTATCGTGATGGGGTCACTGAAACATATATGTCCACAGCTAGTGGGGTTTGGTTTTACTGGCCTGAATGCACCTATAAAGATGTAAAAAGCAAAAACGTCATAAGCATTCAGAAGCCATGTAGCTGAAACACTTGATATCTTTAAAGGACCATTTGCATATGTCCCATGGGTCTCCCTTACAGCAGGTTTAATGTATCACAAAGTGAAAATTCTTACTTGGCTGGGTTTTTTCCTGCAATTTTTACTGAATGGTTTCTCTGCATGACCTTTCTAGCCTTTGGTTTGGATGTTAACTGGGATATTGTGCGGGCACCTTAACGTTTAATGGCATAAGCTGGGTTTAAAAGCCCTGTGTTTCTAAATGATAGGCAAATAATCCACTTCTGCTACGTCAACAAAGTCCCTAAAAAGGCTGAAACACGTATGTCTACAACTATTTGGGTTTGGCTTTATTGACCTGAATGTATTCATAAAGAATTAAAAAGTAAAAAGTCATAGTCATTCAGAAGCCATGTAGCTGAAACACTTGATGTCCTTAAGGTGTATTTTGCATATATTCCATGGGCGTTCATTACAGGAGGTTTAAGGTATCACATAGTGAAAATTCTAGATTGGCTGGGCTTTTTTTGCACTGTATACACCCCCCTACACACACACACACACACACAAACACACACACACACACACTATATATATATATATATATCCTTAACCTCTTTTCCCATTTTTGCACATGGGATTCTAGAGCCAAGATTTATACCACCGGTGGCTATATATATATATATATATATATATATATATATATGGGTCTACTACATTAAACTGACAGCACACAACACTGACACCACAAGAACGAAACACGAAAGTTCACATGCCCGACAAATCACAATCCCGACAGTTAACAAAACAAAAAGTTCACTTTTCCACACAACACACACACAACACAAGCACACCAACAACCTAAAAACCTACACTACACCTTACACACAACTATCTATGCACTAAGCTTAACCCAAACCCTAACCCTAAAGTCTGACACTACAGCACACTTACCTTACCCGCACCCTAACCCTAATGTCTGACACTACCGCACACTTACCTTACCCACACCCTAACCCTAAACCCTCACTATCGCACACTTACCTTACCCGCACCCTAACCCTAAGTCCCTCACTATCGCACATTTACCTTACCCGCACCCTAACCCTAATTCCCTCACTATCGCACACTTACCTTACCCACACCCTAACTCTAAATCCCTCACTATCGCACACACACCTTACTCGCACCCTAACCCTAAATCCCTCACTATCACACACTTACCTTACCCACACCCTAACCCTAAGTCCCTCACTATTGCACACTCACCTTACCCGCACACTAACCCTAAATCCCTCACTATTACACACTTACCGAGTCACGCTCACACGTTTCCCATGTCAGTGTTTTCACTGTTGGGATTACAAGTTGTCGGTTATCTGCTCCGTCGGTCTTCTGGCGTCAGTGATGTGATTGTCGATCTTCTGAAAAAAGAACAGTCTAAGGATTGCTAAAGAAGACCTGTCTCTTAATATTTCAGCACTATGTTACACAGCACAGTACAGAGTATACCTTTCCACTTCAACAAGATCTCTTGTATTATTATGACCAATGTATTTTGTTTTAACTAGTAACTACTCCCTAAGCAAACAATTACACCTATACCTCTACACCTCTACATTTACCAGTACATTTCTACTTACAAAACCAGTACTTTTTAACTTTAAATCTCTGTTCTAAATCAACACATACTGTTCAGTTATTACAACTTCATCTTTTTTACACTTTAAACTTCCATAAATTTCTCCAAACACAAGAAAACTATGGAACGTCAACTCTGCCATATTTCTTTTACGTGCTTAAAAACCTTAAAGAGAAAATGTACCATTAATCTACTTGCCATTTAACTTTTACATTTCTGTATTCTAGAACATGGTCTTCTAACATTTCAGGACTTTGAATTTTCAACTTTATGGCCTTGGTCATGTTTCTGTTTCGTTCAGTCTTCTGGTAATACGGGATTGAGAAGTAGACACATATATATATATATATATATATATATATATATATATATATAGTCAGAAAAAAGATATCAACATGGAGTTATGTCGAACAGATTTCTTAAAGACCACTAGACCATGGTCCTGACAATCAAACCTACAAACTTACGAACCTATGGGGCAGTATCCGTGTCAATACACTAGACACACAAGCAGTGACATCAGCTTTGACAAACAAAAATGGATCACTTGCAAACCTTAAGACAAATAAAAACTGAAAATAAGGTATTTTTAATGAATGCAAGCTCTTTTGCTCTCCAAACTCCCTTACTTAAATGTACTAACTCCATGACTGCAAAACTGTGATAAAGGGGGGATCACCATAAAACTGATAATGTGTTCCTCGAAATGTTTCACTACTTGCATTATTATGCACAAACTGCAGCTACAGTTCAAATGAGTGATATATAATCAAACAAGCAATAAAATCAAATCATAATTATAAAAATAAAACATAAAATTCTCCAACACAATAAACAACACAAGCAAAATCATGCCATTGATAGTCTACACAAAAATACTGACCCCATATTTAATTCAAAACTTGTGAAATCAGTAAAACACAGCCAGCTTTGCTTTCTACGGCTGTTGGCATTAGTGTTTCACTATTAGCAATGTTGACAACACTGGATCCAAACAAATGTTCCAGTCCCATGGAACAGCACAGATTTTGATACCAATGGGCACTACATCTGTAGCACATTATCTAGCTGATTACTGTTGAAAGTTCATTTATACTGTTCAACCTAGGGTCACTTGATCTACCCCAATCTGCATTGTGCCTGAAAAAATATTATATGGCTCTTACTTGCTTCTTGCTTGGTGTGATGGATTTGCAGTGTTCTTATGACACTCAGTCTTGATGGCTGGATTCTTGCTAAAATTCAAAGTCTGATTATATTTGCATTCACAGTCTGTTGCATACAGAAACTTGCAGAATATACACTGATGAGAGAATATACTTTGCAGCACTTGTCTTTAAGAGCAGTAACCAATAACTTTTATAATAAATAAAACTGGACAAACGTTGCAGCTTAAAAGTACTGTTCCAACTTTACTTCTCATATAGTACAGATGATGTGAGAGATATAACATTTACCTCAGAACACCAAATGTGTTCCTACCATATCCCTAAACAACTGGATTTATACAGCTCTTTATATACTCTTTTAAACATATTTTGGAGAATTGCTTATCCTGTAGAAACAATACTAAACTTCCTTGTTTAACAATGTCTTGTAAGAGACCAGCTTTTCTGACAGTGTGAATATCCTGTAACAGTGTCCTGATGTCCATGTAGAAAAACATATTTTTGAGGAAACACATTGTCCTGTATTCTATTTGGATCTTTGTATAAAACACATGTTCTTATGTCAATGCTGATAAGCATATCCTGTTTTATGAAGAAAAACATATTTTTGAGAAAACACATTGTCCTGTATTCTATTTGAATCTGTGTATAGAAACATGTGTTCTTATGTCAATGCTGATAAGCATATCCTGTTTTATGAAGAAAAACATATTTTGAGAAAACACATTGTCAGAGATCAGCTTTTCTGACAGTGTGAACATCCTGTATTTTATTTGGATCTTTGTAAAACATCTGTTCTTGTGCCATCCTGTTTTTCCATGCAGAATAACATGTCATTGTTCTTTAAAAGCAGATTTTGCATTTTTGTTATTGCATATATCATGCCTTGAGTCTGTAAGGGAATAATGTCCATTCAGCAGATTCCTTTTCCAAGCCATGGTCATTTAGTATGACTGCTGATCACATATTACTTTTCAGATTTATATTCATAAAATCTAACAATTCCCTCTGTTTTTAAACATACTCAAAACATTTTATATAGAAAACACAAGAAACAAACCTTTAGTTTGATACAACAAATCAAAATGCAATGTTACATAGTTAATACAATGATATTAAAGTATTACTACCAAAACTGAATGTATTTAACATTTTTTCTTTTGCAGACCATTCTGTGAAAATATTTTATCAGTTATGAGCTGTGTCTGCTTTAATGTTATTTATTTATTTTTTTAACTTGATCAATTTATTCTTTTGCAATCATAGAATTTCTTTTATGACTTAGAACTGTTTCATTAACTCTTTGCAACTGTTGAACCAACTATAAGAGACAGTAACCATGTGCTACTGCAAGCATTTATACACTGCTGAAAACACACAATTTCAATGTCATTTTAACCATAACATTGTGGTCATGTCTTTGAACTGCTCAATAACATCTTGGTAAAACACTGAACTGGGCTTAGATAATAAATATTTGAAAGCAATTTACTGAGGTAAAACCAATGATATTACAACTTGACAAATTACTTTTGAACTTATCACGATGTATTCTTTACAGTATGTATTTACACAGACTGTTTGCTATTTATGCATTTCAATCTAGTAGGTACCCTGGGCCCATTTTTTATTAAATATGGTTTTCACACATATTTATTACTAGACATTAATCTCATTGGTACTGAATTCTTCTGCATTTGTACATACAATGACTATAAAGTACATTTAGTCTAATCTTACAAATTTAATAACATTAATATTAAGCAAAATCTTGGAAAATGTTTGTCTCTTTAGAAATATCTAGTGGAATTGATACCAAATTCATATGTCCTGTTATTTTAAACTACATACTCAACAATTAAAAATATTCATGCTATTTTATACCAACATTGTTTTGCCAAAAACATATTAAAAATAGTGACCATTCTTGCTATTAGAAACATTTATGCATTTTGCATATCTTTATTCTCTCTTGTATAGCTGTAATCAGTTTTAAGCCATCTCTTGTTTTTTAAACCATCTCTTGTATAGCTTTACAGTTTAACAGGTTGTAAATACAATTTAATACTAAACAATACAATAATAACCATTATGATAGCTATTAACAACTTGTAAAATATCTTATCCTGTCAGGTTTAATCCAGTTTACCAGTATTTCTAATACATTAATACCTGTTTTTTTTCCTCTCCCTAAAAGAGTATTGTCAAGAATGAATGAGATATTTTTTTTTTCCTGTAGCTTTATTTTAGACCCTTGTTGTTTATTTTTATGTAGCTTTATTTCAGACCCTTGTCACAGTCTGTTTATACAGTCAGTGTAAAACTGAGAAAGTGCCCCTCCCCCTGTAGTACTTCAGCAGCACTGTTTTCCTGCCCTATGCTGTGAGAAATAGAATGCATGTCAGCCCAACACTTTGGTTACATTTATTTTATTAAATTATGAACTTTTGTCTGACTTGATAACTTTTTATAAAGCTTTTGCTGTTTACTACCACTAGCAGGCATTTACATTCTCCTGCACAATTGTTTTGAACTGCATGTATACTGTAGCCCATTTGCTGGCTGTACTTGATGCAACTGAGTTTTTTCTTCTCTTTTAACATTTACTTGCAAACAGATTATCAGTGACATCTATGCACAATTGTGGCATTTTATGACAATTACTAAATAGTGTTGCCTGTAAACATTTTAACAATTATGTTTTAATAACAATGATGCTTTACTCAAGCTACTTGCCTGGCAATCAGTCTTGTTGTTTATCTTATCTTTCCAGCATTTCCTGTAACTATTCATTCAGTCTAGGAAGGTCTTAGCTCACATTTCATACTCTGTAAACTATAGTTAATTCTTTTAGCATTTTTCCTTTAATGTGATTGTGATTTGCATAACTATGCATTTATACAACATAAATAGACATCATTTTACAATTACCTTACATGGATTTCAGTATTTTTTTTTTTTATTATTTATTTAACTATTTAACTGTTTTACAAAAACTGTTTGAATAATACCATCTGTGATTTTCTTTTTAAAATTCAGAATTTTAACTGTTTGGTGTTACTATATATACAATTATAAACAAATTGTAAAAAACAAAATAGATATTAGTTTAACCAACACATTTATATTTATATTATTTATATTTGCTGTTGTCTGCCTGTTATTCTTGTGTATTGTAACAGATGTACTCTAGATGAAAAGAACACACATGCATGTCTGTCTTGTATATGCATATCTTTATACAAGCATGTCAGTCTTGTGACTTTAAATTTTTACTCATCTATTTTTATTTAATTTTATATATTATAATACACTAGAACAGTTTTGTTTACCTTTTGACTATGCTAATGAATGGCATTCATATGCTTTACTTTACTGTAGTACTGATAGATGTCTTGCTTTAACTGAATGAAAGTAAAACATTTAAGAATGATTTGTCCAGACATCAGATCCTACCATCCTACCATGTATGTTTAACCATTTTCAAAACATAAACATATTATAAAATATATTTCTTTTGCACAGATTAACTGTGTATGCAGGAAATTCCCTGTCTCTGTCAGTTCAGCTAATTTATTTCCTTTATTCTGCAACTGCTTTTGAAGAATTTCCTGGAATGTTGTATGGTCTTTCTGACATTCTTTAGTAAGCTGTTCTGCTGAATTTGAAACTCCTATGCACTTTTGAAAAGATGTATGTATAACTTGTCTAAGCTTCCTGAACTCATTATGTCTGTCTTTTAGAAGTTTACTACATTCCTTTGTAACAAAATGTACTAGGGGTTTTATCAGTAACTGATTTGACTGTTGTTGCAACTCTGAAATAAACCTTTTGCATCTGGTGACAGAACATAACTGTTCAACATCAGAATGTAATGGAAACACTTTACCCTTAGTTAATTCTTCAGATCTGTCTTTACAGTCTATTTTTATATTTGCAATATGATGCAATATTTTTTTATGACATAATACACAAAATGCAGTTTTTGTTGAAGCACACAATAAACATTTGTCATATTTCACATGGTTTTCTTTGAGATACCAGTCAAATATTGTAATACATTTGCATAATGCCTTACTATCAACCTGCCCTAATAAGGTTTTACATTTACTAATGTGCTGTGTATACCAACATAGCAATTTACTAAAGTTTGGTTTACTCCTGCATGAATTATAAATAATATTCATACTATCTAGTAATATACAACCTGTCTAGGAATACAGAAACTATATATGAATATACAAACTGTCTTAAGAATATAAAAACTCTCTTAAGAATATACAAACTGTTTTAACATCATCCACACTAAATATGTGACACAGAAAAAAGTCTTACCAGTTAGCAAGAAAACAGGTGATCAGACTGCTATTGCAGATGGCTGGAAATTTTTCAAAGTCACTTGAGAAGCTGGGAAAGCACAACAGGCAGTGGACTGATGGGCTAGTGGATATCCCCCTTTTCTTTAGTGAAATTATGGCACTGCGACTGGAACTTCTGTCTCACTCCAGATGTAGACGTCTAAAAAAACTTTACTACTGCAAGCTGCATAAACTGGAATACTTCTGTTCAGAATTGACACATACGTACAAATGTTAGTTACTGCAATTTGACTGAAGTGACCCTCTGCAGGGCTTACCATCACTCCTCCTGTGTTTGAATGCAGATTGTAGGTTCAAATGCAGACTAGCTTACCATTGAAAAAATTATATGGAGCTAGTCACTCAGCTGCCTCGCCATTGAAAAAATATTATATGGCTCTTACTTGCTTCTTGCTTGGTGTGATGGATTTGCAGTGTTCTTATGACACTCAGTCTTGCTGGCTGGATTCTTGCTAAAATTCAAAGTCTGATTATATTTGCATTCACAGTCTGTTGCATACAGAAACTTGCAGAATATACACTGATGAGAGAATATACTTTGCAGCACTTGTCTTTAAGAGCAGTAACCAATAACTTTTATAATAAATAAAACTGGACAAACGTTGCAGCTTAAAAGTACTGTTCCAACTTTACTTCTCATATAGTACAGATGATGTGAGAGATATAACATTTACCTCAGAACACCAAATGTGTTCCTACCATATCCCTAAACAACTGGATTTATACAGCTCTTTATATACTCTTTTTAAACATATTTTGGAGAATTGCTTATCCTGTAGAAACAATACTAAACTTCCTTGTTTAACAATGTCTTGTAAGAGACCAGCTTTTCTGACAGTGTGAATATCCTGTAACAGTGTCCTGATGTCCATGTAGAAAAACATATTTTTGAGGAAACACATTGTCCTGTATTCTATTTGGATCTTTGTATAAAACACATGTTCTTATGTCAATGCTGATAAGCATATCCTGTTTTTTATGAAGAAAAACATATTTTTGAGAAAACACATTGTCCTGTATTCTATTTGAATCTGTGTATAGAAACATGTGTTCTTATGTCAATGCTGATAAGCATATCCTGTTTTTTATGAAGAAAAACATATTTTTGAGAAAACACATTGTCAGAGATCAGCTTTTCTGACAGTGTGAACATCCTGTATTTTATTTGGATCTTTGTAAAACATCTGTTCTTGTGCCATCCTGTTTTTCCATGCAGAATAACATGTCATTGTTCTTTAAAAGCAGATTTTGCATTTTTGTTATTGCATATATCATGCCTTGAGTCTGTAAGGGAATAATGTCCATTCAGCAGATTCCTTTTCCAAGCCATGGTCATTTAGTATGACTGCTGATCACATATTACTTTTCAGATTTATATTCATAAAATCTAACAGTGCCCATTGACCAACCTCCATGTACACTTGGTGAAGGCTGATACACCTATTCCTTAACATCCTCAGCCAGGTAGCATTTTATGGTAGATAGTGCTGCTGCCAAATGGAGATCTATGGCAGGATACTCATGCTGTGGTGTCTTGTTGCATAACAAAATAATGCACAGTTTGATACATATCTTAAAAGTTAGTGTGGGAATAGACTGTTGAAGTCTACAAGTAGAAATTTCCATGCATTTGAATTCATTTATTTTATTTTAGATTTGGTTACCAGGAAGTAGACTGGACACAAGTCCTTTTTCAGTGGAGACCTAGGTAGGAAAGCTCCACATATATGACACATTACATGGTACAATAAAATGACACATTACATTGCACAATAAACTAATAGCTAACATAGTAGTGAAGACTACAGATTATGTACAAATTCTATTACCATAGATTTACAATGAAGTATCACCAGACGGATAAATGAGAATATTAAGTGCAGTACATACTTGGGTGAAGACGTGATGAACAGACCAAATGTGAGAGTGGTAGAGAGATGTAGAATATATATAAGATGGCTAAAGAAACATGTCATCAGCTGACCAAAGACACAGTTACTACACCTGCAGCTTGGGAAAATGCCAGATTGCACCTGTCCCTACATACTGTATGCAGCTGATGGATCGGTGTCATCAAGCACAGTTACAAAGGGTAGCTAGCATCAGCTGCTGTAAACAAGATGATTATATGTAGGATTCATTGCAATCTACCTGTATACATTGTGATACAATGACAGCATAGTTAATTACATTCATGGGATGTAAATATTCTGTTTATTCTTGACTGGATTCTAAATGCATATGAATGCTGTGTAAAAATCAGAGCATCTTTCATCTTATACTGTTTAAATATTTTCATTTTAATAAATTAACCAAAATGTTTAATGATTTAGCAGATACAGCTAGTCTAACCTCTTTAAATGCATTAGTATCTGATCTATCTGAGATACATTAATAATCTCCTCCTAATATTAGAGTCCCTTTAATATAATTAAATAAAATGTGTACTAGTTGCATATTTTCATCCTAACTAAGCCTGGGATCCAATATGCGTTTGCTAAAGTAAATAATCTGTGTTGGTATTCTATTCTCACCATAGTCATCATTCCTTCTTTGTCATTAAATTTGTATATTGTGCTTGGCTTAATCATATTTTAGCTATAATGTTATCACTCATCTCCTCTTTATGCTTAAGTGAGGAATTTCCTAGAATTTCATATTTCTTTAAGTATACACACACATACACACACACACACACACACATATATATATATATATATATATATATATATATATATATATGTATGGGTCTATATCTTCTTCATTTTACTTCTCCATGTAATTCAGTTATTGTCATGTTTATTTACTTACATTCATTTTAGCTTTATCTCAATATAAATATTTAGATTTTATGAGCTATTATTTAAAACATTATAGATTCTAAGTTTTAGTTAGCAAGGTAATCCCTTTCCACATAAACACTTACCAACAGGGATTATTCAGTATAATCATTCCTTTTCCTAAAATAATATATTTTGTTATAAAAGTTCAATATACATTTTATATACATTCTATATTGTAAAGCATATTTCTACAGTAAAATATAAATTGTTTTCATAGCTGATTTCCTCCAGGTGCTCCAATTTCCTCCCACATTCCAAACACATGCAGTAGGTGGACTGGACACTCTGAATTGGCCATAGGTGTGTGTGTGTGTGTGTGTGTGTGTGTGTGTGTGTGTGTGTGTGTGTGTGTGTGTGTGTGTGTGTGTGTATGCCTACCTGGGTGGGTGGTCACACTAGGGGGAAGGTTAGGTAGGGATTTAAAAGTCTAAATCTGTGCTCGTGAGTGTGTGTGTGTGTGTGTGTGTGTGTGTGTGTGTGTGTGTGTGTGTGTGTGTGTGTGTGTGTCTGCCTGCCTGCGTGGGTGGGTGGTCACACTAGGGGGGTTAGGCAGGGAATCAAAGGTCTGAACATGTGCTCCTGTGTGTGTGTGTGTGTATATGTGCACGAGTGTGGGTGCGTGCATGTGTGTTAGAGCATGCATGCAGGTGATTAAGTGTTTCCATTACTGTCATCGACTGGGGTGGCTTGTTTGTTGATGGATGAATGTGCATGCATGTGTTCATGCACATGTGCATATGGGTATCTAAATGTGTGTGTTTGTGAGAGTGTGAGTGGGGGTGCCTCAATGAGGAATGTGCTGCTAAGGAGAACACATTCACCATCAGGTCTGACAGTGCTAGTATTAGCTAGAGTGTGAGTCAGAGACATACTAATGAGTAGTTAATGAGGTCTTTCTCACTGGCGTCACAGAGGTCTCTAAATTGAATATTCTCATTGTTATACCAATTGACTTACCTGCATTAAGCAACTACTGCAACCAGACAGCCTTATTCTGAATTCCAGGGATAAATTTTAAAACATCAGAAATTGCATGTAACATTTCAAAACCTCAGTCTGTATCTGTGTGTTTTTTAAAGTGTTTCAGTGTTAGCATATTCATTATAAATATTTTAATTTACATGACTGCAAACTTAATTTTGCCGTTTACAGTAATTTTATTCATGTTTAATATGAAGTCACTTACAAGTTACCAATACTGCAACCTCCAATGCTTTTAAGTGCCAATAATGCAAATGTCTTTTTTTAATGCTCAAATTCATAAATCAAATTTTCACTGAAAAAATACTCAGGCCTTTTACTAAAACTGTAACTTTTTAAAGACTTCAGTTTCTCTTGTACTATGTTATGACTCCTGTTTTTACAGGTGTCATTTCCCTCCATTATTATACTTTGTGGTTAATGTTTATCAAATGAACAACTCTGCACATGTTCCATTTGAATATGCCTGCCTCCTGATTCACTGTAAGATGTATTAAGTGTGTGAGTTACTGCAGCTGGTGTATGAAATGAGTTGCATTTAACAAAATTTCTATGTTATCTCCCATACCCACATATCTAAATGGAATATCTCAAGGCTACAAAATCTAGACTTGTAATAAAGAGATTTTTTATTTTATTCTTTTGTTGACTAGGCTAGTAGTCTCTTTTCAGTGGAGACCCAAGGTGGTATTTATACTACCAGGGTACATTTGGACAGGTCATTGGGGAACTTCCTGTACTCTTTTCCTGTATGGAGACTTTTTTCATTGTGCCCCTTCCTGTCTTCTGGTGCAGGTGTGTAGGTGGCTCAGAAAAGCAGGAAGCAGATTTAAGCAAACATGTAGGTCAGAGAAGATAAGCAGCAAGCTGTTTTTTGATTGTGGTGCTGTTATTCGAACAGTGGATGCATTAGATTTATCAGAGAAGAAATAGGAGGCACAGGAGAGATTGAGAGTGAATATGGTGTAACAGAGATGGGGAAAAGGCAGTTGAGCCTTTTCAAAGGAAGGTTAACATTTCGGATGCAGTAAATATTGATACTAAAGATTTGTTCCAGCAAAAGTTATTTGAGTCAGAAGTTACAACACAAGATTGTGTTGTTGCAACCCTCCAGTCGGAAGATTGCGGATGATATATTATTAGACACGTTGGAGGAAAGTGAGCTAAAAATGGAAAGGAAGTGTCCTAGAGAGAAATGATGGATAGGATGCAGAAGGAAGAAAGGCAGCAGAGTGAGGATGTGCAGGTAGAGAAAAAAACACATGCTGATACGGTGAGAAAAGGAATGCATGGTAAGAGAGAAGAGAAAGAAATGAGTTTTAAAAGAAAAAGGCTAGTTAAGCTTCGAATCAAAAAGAAGGAAGATACTCAAATGGACAGATAAAAGGTATGGAACAAAGTAATTAAGACGCTCGGGATTAACCCAGACGACGTAAGAGCATTTATTCATATTAATAAAGAGACTTTTTGTGATATTATTTTCATGACTGGGCAGATAATGGAAAAGTTATAGAGGACTACGAGAAAAATAAAAATTGTTCACCATGGAACTTATATGTACTCAAGCCGCTCTTTGGGGAAACTAAGAAAAAAAATTAATATTCAGTTCAGAACTGAAGTTGAAAAAGAGACTTTGAAAATCCTTTATTAAATCTATGTAATGATGTATTGAATTTATCCAAAGTGTGTGATAATAGGGGTTTATGGACTGGGGTGTGATACTGAAACTGGAAAACGACTGTATTGTGCACATTCCAAGTATTATTAATGTTGAAGGAGATAGAGGTTTGTTAGATATTAGGAATAGCAAAAAATGTTTTTTTTGTGTGGAAAACTGGATCATTTAATTAAATCTGAGAAAATAAGATGCTTTACATGCAAGGGTATAGGACAAGATGCAAAAAAATGTGAACCAATATGTTATAAATGCAAAAACGTGGGACTTTTTGAAGGGAATGTGAAGAAAGTGGAAATAAAGTAAATCTGGACATAATAGAGGAAGTAGCAGAAAAAGGTAAAACATTCTATTGGTAAAAGAGTGAGAGAAAGGAAAAGGAAGAATATAGAAGAGTTCAAAAAAGAAAAAAAGAAAGGGAATGCATGATTACATATTATTTAAGTCAGAGTTCTGTGTAAAGTTCTAACATTAAATGTGAATAGTTTTAAGAAGTTGGAAAGAAGGATAGGGATTTTGGAGTGGTGCAAAAAGCTAGATAGTGATGTCATTATACTAGAAGATATTAGATTTTTGTCAAAATTAGAAAGGTATCAAACCAAAGAGTTGTTGTTGCTGTGTCTTTCGGCTTATCCCAGTTAGGGGTCGCCACAGAGGAACTCCGGTCCACTAATGTTTGGTAGTGGATTTTTACATGCCGAGTTACCAGCCCTGACGCACAACCTTCAACGAAGGCACGCTCATTCATGCATGCCTCCACACAGAAGACGCTCTAGCTGAGAATCGAACAAGACAACGTCTTGCTGTGAGGCGACAATGCTACCGCAGCACCACTACCGTGAGGCAAAATATAATATGGAATTTCAGGAAGGAGACCTGCACAGGAATACATTACATTTGTAATAACAGGTAGAATTACTGTTACTGATGTAAGATAGAGGGAACATGTTATGAGAATTATTGTAATATATGCATATGTAATAAAAAGGAGAGGAAAGAGATGTTCAGAAAGATAATATGATATGTAGCAGTTAATATGGAGATAACTGTAACAGGGGACTTTAATTGTAATCTTAGACAACAAAACAAGAAGGCATATGATGCTAAATTAGTAAAGGACAATATAAAATACAGGGCATTAAGAATATGGAATCTAGAGACTTGCACGTATAGAAGAGGTAAAAAAAGAACAGAAATAGATTATTTTTTATTGTCAGAAAGTTTAGTAATAGTTGAACAAGGAGTATTACTGGCAGGGTTTTCAGATCACACGGCAGTTTGGATTATGGTACAAGGAAATGATTATATAAAAATAGGGAAAGGTACAAAAAGAATAAATAAAGTGAAGTGGGATGTTAAAGGGAGAAAATAGGTTATGAAATTATGACAAGATCATGTAGAGATGAGAGAATTTTATAAAGACTGGTTAGAATGGTGGTTAAAGTTCAAACTGAAATATAAAAAATGCTATGTGACATGGAAGAAAGAGAAAATATACATGGGAAAAATAAACTATAAGAATTTAAGTAATGATATGATTGATTACCTAGAGAAGAATGATGAAAATTTTATCAAGGAGCAGAAACTATATGAATTGAATTAGGAAAGGCTAGAACATTTAAGGTATAAACAAAGGTATTTTCTGAAAAGAAAAAAAGAAATTACTCCATATTTAAGTAAAATAATTAAAGAGAAAACTGGAACCTTAGTCTGAGAGACAGCCTTACAGAACTATCTGCAAATATATAGAGCTGAGTATACTTTTCTGTGTTATTCTGTATTATAGAGCTAAATTGTTTGCTTAGATATCTGTTGTATATATATATATATATATATATATATATATATATATATATATATATATATATATATATATATATATATATGAAGAGAGAGAGAGAACAGTATATATTTTTTGGCTTTATAATTTGCACATTCCTCACATCTGTGTTGAACCCCCCCCCCCCCCCGTTCTTGGTTGTAGTTTAAATTTGGTGGCTTTTGCAGTGCCTGCCCCACTGTAGATTTGATCTAAGACACTCCCCCAGGCCCATCTCTTTACCGCATTCTACCTAATTAACCCTTTCTGCACTTGCTTTTGCTCCTTTTTTAATTTAATTACATTTTTTCAAACTGTGTGTGGACTAATATTGCTACATATTCAAGTGTGCCAGCTTGCACTGCATGAGAATTGTATTTACTACTGCTTTTGCTACTTTTCTGAAAAAAAAATGCATCTGCTTTTACTGTACTTGTGTTTCTTCCTACTTTATTTTGCTTTTGCATCATCTTAAAAGTACTCAGTTGTATTTATTACTGCTTGGTGTAACTCATTCTAAGCTTTTTAGTTTCAACACTTGGGCTTTAGACCAGTTGTTTTACATTGAGAGGGATTGTGGTCTGCACTGTAGTGGCAGAACAGGTAGCTTACACCCTTCTAAGTTGGGAACTGCTGATTGAGAGCTCAGTGTCTGTTATTCTAAAAGTGTATTAATTCTGGTTTAAGCACTTGGGCTTTCAGGCCAGTTATTTTACATTAAGAGGGTTCGTGGTCTGCACTCTTGTGGGAGGAGAGGCTGGACTCTACCCTTCTAGCTGGGAATTTCTGGTTAAAGGCTTATAGTGCCTGCATATCTAAACTACTTCTTACTGAAATTGGTACACCTTGTTTGCTGTAGCATAGACTAGATCCAGGCCTGCTGAATCTAGCTTTGTTTGTATAACTTGAGCACTAATCCCGGCATTCTTTAAAGTATTCAATTGTATTTATTACTGCTTGGTAGTAACTTGATTAAAGTGTAGCTATCATTCTAAGTCTTTTGGATTAAGCACTTGGGCTTCAGACCCGTTGTTTTACATTAGGAAGGTTTGTGGCATGCACTGTGGTGGCAGGACAGGTAGCTTTCATCCTTCTAAGTTGGGAACTGCTGATTGAGAGCTCAGTGTCTGTTATTCCTAAAGTGTATTAGTTCTGATTTATGCACTTGGGCTTCAGGCCAGTTATTTTACATTAAGAAGGTTCGTGGTCTGCACTCTTGTGGGAGGAGAGGCTGGACTCTGCCCTTCTGAGCTGGGAATTTCTGGTTAAAGGTTTATAGTGCCTGCATATTTGAACTGTTTCTTACTGAAATTGGTACACCTTGTTTGCTGTAGCATAGACTAGATCCAGGCCTGCTGAATCTAGCTTTGTTTGTATGCTTGTTGTTTGTTTGCTTGTTATTTCACTGGAACGCTAATTCCACCTAAAACGTGGCTTCTCAGTGCTTCTGTGGATCCCTAGTGATATCTGCATTGCTTACTGTACTTATTTCCTTGTTTCACTTGAAAGAAAGTTACTGTTTGTCATTTTTGCATTTAAGTTACCTGTAACACATTGCACTTAAGTTACCTGGCACTTGCTCACTAAAGCAATTATATAAGTCAGCACTAAAAATTAAAAGCACTACACCCTCACTCCCCATTGGCCCTTGTTTTCAATTATAAAGGAATTCCCAATATTATTCTAGCATGTCCAAAGGTCAGTTTTCAATCTCCCCTCCGGTCCAGCTGGTGAACCTGGGAATCTTGAGGCAATGTTACAACTGCCTCATGTACACAGACAACCGTCTCCTCCTCCCAACAAATTCCAACACATGTGAGAGATGCAACCATATAGCCAAACTGGAGGCTAACCTCTCTCAACTCAGTACTGGCAAAACCAGTCAGGAGGAGAAGGAAACCACACTCACTACAATTCCAGTCTCACATAGACCTACCACGACAGCAAACCAAACACATAATCACACAAAACCATACTCAGAGGCTCTAAATAAAGATCTGCCTAAGCAGCAGAGACCTCCAAAGCAGACACCCAAGCAACCACCACCCCAAAACAAAACACGTGCAACACATAGCTCACAAAGCCAGTGTGCTGAACAGTCACAGCCCTTAAGGCTAAACAACACACCTGATACACTTGTAATAGGTGACTCTATCATCAGGCACACTGACGTCCCGCTCACCAGGCTGAACAAGGAGAAGGTCATGGTGAGCAGCCTGTCGGGCGCTAGGATCTGCCACATAACACAAGCACTCAGGTCACTCCAAGGCAAGTACAAATATGACTCAGTCATTGTCCATACTGGTGTGAATGACCTGAGATGTACCTCCCTGGACTACATGAAAAGAGACATAGAGGAGCTCTCTGAGCATGTAGCCCAGGCCGGTATGACCCTGACCTTGAGTAGCATCTTACCCTCACCAAGAATGATGCCACAATATGAAGACAAGATGATCAATTTCAACAATTGGCTTAAGTACTGGTGTCATTCAAAGGGTATCCAATGCCTGTCAGCCTGGGATGATATGCTCGACAAGCCACGATGCTTCGCTAGGAACGGCTTGCACCTGTCACCCCTGGGCTTTCGGATATTGGCAAAGGCTCTTGCTACCCCCATAGTGCCTTTTTTAGGCAAGGCTCAAAAGACAAACCCACCTCCATAGGTATCACAAGAGATAAGAAACTAAGAGTAATGCTACTCAACGCCAGAAGTCTCAACCTCAAGATGCACGCACTTGAAACTCTCCTTAGCATGGAGAACATCGATATCTGTGCAGTAACAGAAACCTGGTTCAGGGCTCCCGAGAGCACCCCAGCACTACCAGGTTATACCTCATACCATGCTTTTCGGCCCCAAAACTTGGACCGAACCACAAAATGAGGGGGAGTATCGATATTCATCAAAGATATCCACACCTCCAGGTTGGTGGCAAAGTGTGAAGCATCAGAGACTATCCATGTGCAACTAACAGTGGGTAAAACTGCCTTCCAGTTTATAGCCTGCTACAGACCACCCTCCCAAACACAGGAACCCCACTCGGCCTTCCTGAGAACACTGGAAAATATGAAGGTCTCTCCAAACACCATTATATTGGGTGACTTCAACTACCCAAACATAGACTGGGAGCATTACTCTAGCTCCAACACCCTAGCCCAAAAGTTGCTAGAATTCATAAACTCAAATGCTATGGAACAACTTGTTACCACTCCCACAAGAGGGGAAAACATACTGGACCTGATCATCACCAACATGGGGACTCTATGCTCCAGACCAGAAGTGTATCCCTCACTGGTAAGATCAGACCATAAACCAATCTCACTGGATATTCACATCCCGACCCCACCCCCTGCCCAGAAAACCACAGTGAAAAACTTCTCTAAAGCAAATTTCACACTCCTCAAAACTGAGGTGGAATCCTTCAAAGCCCCCGGGCCTGTGGAAAATATGGCCCAGACTGCAGAATCCTTTATAAATGCATTCTATGAACACCTTCAGGAATGCATGGATCATGCAATCCCAAATAAAACCAAGACCCAATCCTCCAAAGGCAGACGTCCTGTCTGGTGGACCCCAGCCATAAACAAACTATACAATAGAAGGAGGAAGCTACTACATGATAGAGCAAAATCCCAAAAAGGGAAGGCATCTCTGATCAGTATTAGCAAAAAACTAAGGGCACTCATAAAATTGTCTAAGGCCAGCTTCGAGAGAAAAATTGCACAGGACACTAAGGATAATCACAAGGCTTTCTTTAGTTATGCTAGGAACCTGGGCGGGAATTCCCAGATATGCTCAGAATTAGTCCAAAATGACAAAAAATACACCGAACCCACAGACATTGCCAACATCCTAGCTGACAGGTTCAGCGCAAACTTCTCCCCCCCTCCCCACCAAAAGGGCAAATATCTATCCCAGCAGAGTGCTGCCCCCCTGACATCTCAGATGCTCAGGTAAGAGCCGCCCTCTCCAAAGCAAAAAACACAGTATCAATGGGACCAGACGGTGTCCCGGGATGCGTCCTACATGAACTCCAAGAAGAGCTAACCCCCAACATAAAACTACTGTTCAATCTCAGTCTTACTACAGGATATGTACCCAAAGAGTGGCATACAGCAACAGTGGTCCCTCTCCACAAAGGTGGTGCCTCAACGGACCCTAGAAACTATCGCCCCATAAGCCTGACTAGCTTGGTCTGCAAAGCTATGGAGAGGATCATCATGGACCTCATAAATAAAGATACTGGGGACCTACAGACACTGGATCCTACCCAGTTCGGCTTTGTTAAGGGCAGATCCTGCCTCTTAAACCTGGTCAACTTCTTTGAAACAGTCACCAAGGCCATTGACGAAGGGAAGGTGGTCCACACAGCCTACCTGGACCTCGCAAAAGCCTTCGATACAATACCCCACTCGGGCATTATAGATAAGCTCACCAGCTTAAATATAAACCCCTATGTCACTAGATGGGTTGCAAACTGGCTCAAGGACAGAACCCACATGGTTAGAATTGCTGGAGCCATGTCGGACTCCAAACCAGTTACAAGTGGCGTCCCACAAGGCTCAGTCCTGGGACCTCTCTTGTTCGGTATATATTTCTCGGAGGTACAGGCCAACACAGAAGGACTGTAGCTGACCAAGTTCGCAGATGACTGCAAACTGGGCACCATAATCGACTCTCCAGCCGGCACAAGCATCCTCCAAAAGGGCCTCATAGAAACAGACAACTGGTGCCAGAGCCATGGCCTCAAGCTAAAAGCCAAAAAGTGTATAGTCATCCCCTTTGGCAAAAACAAAGTTCCCACAAATTACCACATAGGTGGTAATCCATTAAGTACAGAAGAAGTAATTAGGGACCTGGGGACCCAAGTTGATAGCAATCTCTCATTTGACAACCACGTGGCCAAAGTGGTTAGAAAAACATTTTATATAGCCCACCTAATCATGAAGGGATTCACATCTAGATTAGGGGAGGTCATCGTGCCTCTTTACTCATCCCTCATCAGGCCCATAATTGAGTACAATGCCCCTTTTGGGATGTACCTTACCAAACACCTGCAGCAACTGGAAAGACCCCAAAAGTACCTCACCAAGAGGATCAAAGGGCTCAAACAGATACCATATGCTGCTCGGTTAAAGAAACTCCAGCTCTACTCAGTGGCATACCGCCTGCTCAGAGGCGACCTGTGCCTGACGTATAAAGCCATGTCCAACCTGGAATTAAGGGACATGCTGCACCTCAAAAAATCCAAATCCCATCAAGCTACACGCTCAAGAGACTTGAACCTCAGCACTGAAATAAATAGGACATGCTGGAGGGACAGATTCATAACCCAGAGGCTCCCTTCACTCTGGAATAAAATCCCAGTCCAGGTTAGGCAGAGTCCCTCATTGACTCTCTTCAAGAGGAATCTTGATGAGTGGATGGGAGATCGTAGGTTTACCCCAGGTATCACTTCTGTGTCACTGTTAGACAGAGGCACAGTATACTAACCTTGAAAAAGGGCATAGCAAAATTAATTTTAAATGGGTGGCGAAAGCCAAACATACTCTGGCTAGGCTTATAAATGCCCTAGGGCAGATAGCCTGGTATGAGCCTATGAACCTATGAACCAGTGTAATGAGATAAATGAAAGGTTCTTCAGGTAGAATATATAATACACAATAGGAGATTGTGAATACAGTAAAAGAACATATTAGAACATTATTTAAAGAGCAAAGAACAAAGACGTGGAGGAATGGAAGGTATATTTTCTTACATGGAATATAAGGATTTAGAAACAGTTATAAAAATAGAAGAACTAGAACAGGTAATAAAAGTAATGATTTTAGATTTAGCTGCAGGACAGGACAAAAGAGAATATAAGATGTATAAAATTTTGACTATAGAGCAAAAAAATTGTTTATAAATGTATTAAATGAATGGTTAAATAAAGGTTTTATGTATAGCTATGTAGTGGTATCATTATGTTTATATGGAAAAAAGAGAGAAAGGAGAAATACAGAATATGAGACCAATAGTATTAAGTAATACAGCTTATATGATTTTTATGAAAATATTACAAAAAAAGGATGGGAGAAAAAGTAGGTAATGTAAATGAGCATGTGTTTGATATAAAAGGTAAAAGAGTTCAAGATTTATTATTAATAATTAGGGAAGTAGTGGATGATACAGTAGTTAGACATGTTCAGGCAAAAGTAATGGTAGGAGATCTAAGCAAAGCATTTAATTTGATTCATTACTAGGTATTATGGGATATATTTGATATATAGAATATAAGTAAGAACGTTAAAAAATGTGTATTTCAGCATATAATATAGTGAAGATTATGATAAATGGATGGTTGAGTGACGATATAGAGTTAGAGAAGGGTATTAAACAAGGTTGTCCATTGAGTGGTACATTATTTGTATTAGTAATGAATGTAATATCTATGTATATGAATAAGGAGATGGATGTTATGAGTTATATTCCTAATGAAGGGATAAAATGCCTATTTTGTTAAATTATGCAGAGGATATTATTATTATAACAAAAATACAGCAAGTATGAATTCAGCAATAAAACAAATGCAAGAGGTTATTCAGGTTATAGGGTTTGTATTAAGCAAAGAGAAAAGTCAAGGTTTAGGACTTGACAGGAAGATTGGTGGAGTTAAATTTAATATGGAAAAACATTAAGATCCTTGGAATAAACTTTGGGAAACAAGAAATTATAGATTCTATATGGAAAGTAAAAATAGAGGAAATAAAACACGTGTGTTTTGGAAGTTTTTAGGTTTTCCTTTAAAAGAAAGTTTATTTAATAAATACTTTACTGTTAGCTAACATTAATTATTTAGACAGTGTCATTAGCATTCCATTGAACTCAGAGAAAGATGTATATAATATAATATAATATAATATTTTCTTTTATTTGGGGAGTGAGGCTAAACCCTGTGAAAAGAGGGGTGCTATGAAAAACAAAAAAGGAGGTTTAGGGTTAATAAACCCTCTAGTATATATGGCATCATTAAACTTATATACAGTAATGAAATGTTTAATGGACAATGAGGTTTCTTTATTAATGAAAATATTAAGTTTAAAATATAAAATGGAATGGTTGACCTTTTTCAGTTCAAACAAAATGAAGAGTTGTAATAAAGAAATAGAAAATTATCAAGATAAGATTATCTTGTGGAAAATAATTGTGAAAGAAATTGATAATAAAAAAAAATATTATGATAAGGTTATGGAAAAGCAGTATAGGCTATATCCTTGGAAGGAATTAAATATTGAGAAAAGGAATACTGTCACTGCAGGAATGGAAAGATGTAAAGGACATATAGAATGTCAGGATTTTTTATGGAGGTTGACTACACAAAAATTACCAGAGAAGGTGAATATGCCATATAAAAGTATAAAAGATGGAATTTGTTTATATTGTAGTGAATTTGAAACTTGTGAACATGTTTTTTAGAATGTAAAATATCTAAACTGCTATGGAAAAAGATTATAGATATGAAATATGTGAAAGGATTTAAAGCTGTGAAAACTTTAAACATGGATATGATTGAATTTGGGTATTATAGAAACAAAAGTAAGAAAGAGGTTGAAAGTCTTGATAAAAAAATGTTTGCTATGGTTAATACTGAACCAGAGAATTAAGGAAATCATGTTTAATGAAAAATGGGACTTGACAATGATGTTGAAAAAAATAAGGTTTTGGTTGTGGAAATTGGAGTGGGGATCTAAAAAGTAATAATTATGAGTTTTATATGATAAAACAAATGTAAAAGGAGGATGTGATGTAATATTTGTAAATAGTGTGTGTGTGTGTGTGTGTGTGTGTGTGTGTGTGTGTGTGTGTGTGTGTGTGTGTATATCTATATATAGGTATACTCGTAACTGTAAAACAAAACTACTTGGAACCAAAAATAATACGTGGCAACCTACTGAAAGGTACAATCCTTTAATCATGAAACGCTTTTCGTTCAATACAAATCTTCGAACTTCATCAGATAATTATAAAAACATACAGAAACATTTAAATATCAATGGTATCAGATCAGCTGATCTCAGCTTACTACAATTTAAAGGGCTATACTGTCATACTTAAGTTAAAAAACTAACTAAAAACCAAAAGCATCACACAGCCTATTTGGTAAAACAGCCTCCATATTCAAATTTATACTAATAAATAATATATAAATATATTTATACACACATATGTATTTACAAAAAATGTTAGTGTACATACAAAATGAAAATAAAAATAAAAATAAATATGTATGAATATGTATACACCATCTCATTACTGTTATTCTTATTCAAGCAGCAGCACATCCATATTGTTACAAAATACAGGCAGTGATTTTAAATTACTATCTACACAGACTTTTAATTTTTAATATAGGCATAATGGAACACATATCGTTGAGTCCAGGGTCATTATATGCATTTAGGCGTATTTGCCATACTAATTCCAACTTTTCAAGTTCAATTTCAGTTGGTCCATCCCTTATTTTTGGTTCCATTTGGTCCAGTATCCAAAATTTAAAAACATGACTATGATGTTCTTGTACATGTTTGGCTAATGCACTATCTTGATTGACTTTTTTAATGCTATATAAATGGTCATATATTCTATCTTTCAGTCTACGTTTTGTTTTGCCTACATAAAAACTAGGACAATGCAGGTACTTAGCTAGATATATGACCATTTTAGAATTACAATTATATTTGCCTGTACACTTCAAAACTTTTTTGTGTGAATTATTGCTATTATAGATATCTGTTGATGTACCTACATAAATGTATTTAAAGTACGGGCAAGTATAGCATTGTTGCATGCCCTTAGATTTAATCATCATGTTTTGTAAATTTTCAAGTATATTTTTAAAATTCCTGTCTCTTCTTGTTGTAAATTTAGGACTGATCCTAATTTCTCCAGAAGTTCCCTGTCCTGAGTGATGATGTTCCAATTTTTCCATACAATATTTCTTATGTATTGAAATTCAATATTAAATGTAATTGCAAAATTGACATTTGGACCACTAGATTCTTCTTTTATTATACTATTACATATGTTGTCTGGTAGATTGTTGTTTCCTACAATGTGGTTATATTTTCAATTGTATCTTCCTTCTTGTTTCTCAGAATAGGTTGATATTTTCCATTCTTTCTTTTATTTACCACTTCAGTTATAATCCCATCTAATAGGTTACTATGGTATGCTCTTCTGATGAACATTTGTCTCAATGTGTTGCATTCTACAATAAAATCTTCCTCAGTGGTGGTCATTCGGGCTGCCCTCACGAGTTGCCCCTTAACCACCGATTTCTTCTGGTGGAAAGGGTGGCCACTTGAGAAGTGTAGAAATGTATTAGCATATGAAGGCTTTCTATAAATTTTTGCTTCATATTTCTTGGCAGATTTATTCTTGAGTAGGAGTACATCCAAGTATGCTATCTCCTTTTCATGGTAGTTATATGTAAATTCTAAAAATTCTGTGGTGGTAGGAAACAACAATCTACCAGACAACATATGTAATAGTATAATAAAAGAAGAACCTAGTGGTCCAAACGTCAATTTTGTAATTACATTTAATATCAATTTTCAATACATAAGAAATATTGTATGGAAAAATTGGAACATCATCACTCAGGACAGGGAACTCCTGGAGAAATTAGGATCAGTTCCCAAATTTACAACAAGAAGAGACAGGAATTTTAAAAATATACTTGAAAATTTACAAAACGTGACGATTAAATCTAAAGGCATGCAACAATGCTATACCTGCCCGTACTGTAAATACATTTATGTAGGTATATCAATAGATATCTATAATAGCAATAATTCACACAAAAAAGTTTTGAAGTGTACAGGCAAATATAATTGTAATTCTAAAATGGTCATATATCTAGCTAAGTGCCCGCATTGTCCTAGTTTTTATGTAGGCAAAACAAAACGTAGACTGAGAGATAGAATATATGACCATTTATATAGCATTAAAAAAGTCAATCAAGATAGTGCATTAGCCAAACATGTACAAGAACATCCTAGTCATGTTTTTAAATTTTGGATACTGGACCAAATGGAACCAAAAATAAGGGGTGGACCAACTGAAATTGAACTTGAAAAGTTGGAATTAGTATGGCAAATACTCCTAAATGCATATAATAACCCTGGACTCAACGATATGTGTTCCATTATGCCTATATTAAAAATTAAAAGTCTGTGTAGATAGTAATTTAAAATCACTGCCTGCATTTTGTAACAATATGGATGTGCTGCTGCTTGAATAAGAATAACAGTAATGAGATGGTGTATACATATCCATACATATTTATTTTTATTTTTATTTTCATTTTGTATGTACACTAACATTTTTTGTAAATACATATGTGTGTATAAATATATTTATATATTTTTATTAGTATAAATTTGAATATGGAGGCTGTTTTACCAAATAGGCTGTGTGATGCTTTTGGTTTTTAGTTAGTTTTTTAACTTAAGTATGACAGTATAGCCCTTTAAATTGTAGTAAGCTGAGATCAGCTGATCTGATACCATTGATATTTAAATGATTCTGTATGTTTTTATAGTTATCTGATGAAGTTCGAAGATTTGTGTTGAACGAAAAGCGCTTCATGATTAAAGGATTGTACCTTTCAGTAGGTTGCCACGTATTATTTTTGGTTCTATATATATAGGTATATTATATATATATAATGTAAATAAGTATAAATGTAAATAACTATTGATTGTGTAAAGGACCCAGGGACGTCAGGAGGCATATGCACTGTACTGATTTCAGTACAACTTTTTTAGAAGGGGGGTAGCTTTTTTGAAAAAAAAAGTACATATTTAAAGGGTGTTGGCTCCTTTAAGGAGCATACCAGCCAGTCGGAAGTGAGCTCACATCATGTCCGGCTGGCTGGCTGCGAGCAGGAAACAAACTTGGAAGGCAAGCAATGGATTTGCAAGCGGGAAACAATCGCAAATGGTAGCAGGAAGGCAAGCAATGGATTCACGAGCAGGAAACAATCGCAAATGGATTATCGGAAGGGAAACAAAGGTAGGATTAGTGTGTGTGTAAATGCCCCCACATAATACACCTGCTGGCTATAGGTGTTCAGGCTCAAACCCTGTACCTTTGCTTCAGGGTAAGAACAGCCTAAAGTCCACAACCACCACCATTTCTGAACTTTGTTCAGATTTTGATGTTTGTCCAGGTTTTTTGTGCTAAGGTGTGAATGGTTCTGAGCTATGGTGAGAACTGAAGTATTTCTCCCATTATTGTTTTTGATGTTTGTCCAGGTTTTTTGTGCTAAGGTGTGAAATGAGAAGTTCTGGGTTCAAGACATGCATGGTGATAACACAGCATTTTATTCTAGCAACTTTTCAAAATTATACAAGCAATGTTTAAAATGTGTCCCTGTTTTTGGGCTTTTGTCCCCCCCCCCAATAAATGTTGGCTTTTTCCAGATTTCTTGTGCTGCAAAGTTCAGAGATACAGCTGAGTGTCAACATTTTACAAGGAGCTGAGAGCTGCAGGGGAACTTAAGTTTAGTGCTGCGTATGCAGAGTCTGCTTCAACTGTTAATAGCACAACAGGTAGTGTACTTGCTTTTGATGCAGAAGGCTGTGGGTTCTTCTCCCACAGTAGGTAGATGCATTGCTGATACTGTACTGTGTTGTAAAGGGGGTGGATGCTGTAGTCTGTTTTGGCGAAGATATCTAGTAGTAACTATGAACCTGTTATCAGTTTGCCATCCATTCCCTATTGCAATATTACTAGTGTATCATTGTTTTTAATGCAACATAGGCAATTTATTCCTCAAGGGCAACAGGCACATTATTTGTAGATGAAACCATAAAATATAAAGTTGTTTGCTAGCAGCAGCCTCTTCATTAGTTACAGATTTCTCTAATGTGGAATTATGCAGAAGGCTTTTACAAGTTCAGAGATTGTGCATATTTACTGATACTGGTGGACTGTAGAAGTTTGAGTAGACTTTTATGATGGAAAGTGTATCAAAGAGCACGTGTATGTTTCATGTGCAAGGGGCCTATGATTTGAAAACAGCCCAAAGTTAATCTTTATCTGCCACTGGCAAAATGTATTTTCTTTGAATGTGGGTTTTAATGCTGTTTCAATGAATGTGAGTTTCAAGGGCAGAGAAGTTTTAATGCTAAGTCTAGTTTCATTGTGAGACTGCATTGTTTTGTTTAGCAGATATTTATTGGTGTTCATGCTGTAAAATGCAAAATAAAACTTTATCTGGCAAATCATTTAGGAATGAAGTCATTAAATAATGACCAACGTTAAGTTTCAGACGTCATAATCTTCAGAAAAATACATGCTAAAGCAAGACCTGATATTCTAGCAACTGTCTTAAGTTTATACAAGATCAATTTTTAGTTACTGTTTGTATGTTCCCCCAATATATTTGGCCTTGTCCAGACTTCCTGCATTAAGAGGTTGAGAGGTGTATGCAAATAAATCGCTTTATAGAATTAGGAATATCCAAACCTCTCAACTGTCCCCAATTTTGGCTCAAAATGTTGCTCTCCCCCTAATAATCTCTCCGCAAAATAGCAATTTTGGAAGAAAACGTGGAGGGTTTACAATTATAAATAACTGTAATGATCAGAGTTATACATTACTTTTATTTCAGAAATGCATGTAGATTCTCTAATTTTGTCAGCTGCTCAAGTTAACAGTGCTCATATTAAAATGGTGTCCCTTCTTTGACAGGTTCCCAGCTGTATTGTCTGGCAATTTTATATTTTTGCATCACATTTTTGGTCCGTTTTTCATAAAATTGCGGTTTTCTGGCAAATTAGTGGCAAATCGTTAAAGACTGAAGTTAGAAAATAATGGCAGACATTTGAGTTTCAGATTTCATACCTTTCAGAAAATTTGTACTAATGCAAGACCAACTACTATTCTATTATCTTTCTAAGTTTATAAGAGCAATATTTAAAAAATGTCCTTATTTTTGGGCCTTTGCCTCAGTTTTATTTATGAGTTTGTTGCTCTAAGAGGTTGAGAGGTGTGTGTGTG
Organism: Protopterus annectens; assembly: GCF_019279795.1. Lineage (NCBI taxonomy): Eukaryota > Metazoa > Chordata > Ceratodontiformes > Protopteridae > Protopterus > Protopterus annectens. The sequence continues at coordinate 670,026,236 of NC_056743.1, forward strand.
TGTGTGTGTGTGTGTGTGTGTGTGTGTGTGTGTGTGTGTGTGTGTGTGTGTGTGTGTGTGGTAGGTAGGTAGCATACCTCTCAACTGTCCAAATTTTGCAGAATGTCCAGATTTTTCCCCCATATTTTTTGTCTGTTCCTCATAAATTTTGTGATTTTCTAGAAAATCATTTGAAGGCTGAAGTTGCTAAATAATGACAGACATTTGAGTTTCAGACTTCATGTCCTTTAGAAAAATTCATACTAGCACAACTCATGTTATTCTAGCAACTTTCTCATACTAGCACAAATCCTGTTATTCTAGCAACTTTCTAAGTTCACGAGAGCATTATTTAATATATGTCCCTGTTTATTTTAGGCTTTGTCCATATTTCTTACACTAAGAGGTAGATAGGGGTGTGTGTGTGAATGAAACATCCTAGTTAGGGGTAGCAGGTGGTTAGTAATTTACTCAAGCTCAAGACCTGTACCTTAGTTACAGAAAACAAAAGCATAAATTCTCTACCCCAACTACCATGCTGCATTTTTCAAAGAACTGACATTTCAGGTTCATTTTCAATTCAAGGAACCGAGTTTGAGTGAATTTATATTATATTACTGAAGAGGCATTAGAGTGAATGCCTCTTCATCGACACTAAAAGAGTGAACTGTGAATTACGAGAATGGCCGTAGCTTGGCTGGGGAGGGGGGTAGCAGTTTGAGAGCTGTGAGTACAAATTTGAAAATCCTAGCTACACCCTTTAAGGACCCTACTCTTTTCAATAGGAACTATGGTATATTTTCTATCCACCTGAGCTATCACCAACTCAAGGAGCTAGGGCCTGAAAGACAGCACACTCAGGAGTGTAGCACTCACTTATGCTGCACTGTAATGTCAGTAATCTATCTACCTGGTGTGAGAATAGAACCTCCAGCCTTCTGCACCAAAGGCAAGTGTGCTACCTGTTGCACCACTGACACTACAAAGGATGCCAAAGATCTATACGCTCTGTAGTACCCACAAGAATTCAGAGTTTTAGTTCAAATTGCAGTATGAACAGAGCTGTTAAGACAGCAAGGAACAGAACCATAGGCTTTTCTTACAAAACTACAAGGAAGATAATCTCCATTAAAAACAGGATTAAGAGCAACACTCCTTCCTTAGTCAAAATGCACTGCAAAAAGTCATTCTGAGCCTATAACACAATATTCATGACCTCTTCACTTAATGAACATGAATTTAATTCTCCACACAGTTCTTCTGGAGCTCCTTTCTTCTTCTCACATCTAGCGGTCTACATTTAACTCCACATCATTTCTCTAACCTTTCTTGTAGCACAGTACTACTGATAATTTGCATCCCATGAATCGTATTTTTCCCAATTCTGATGCTACACATACAATTCAAAGCTTGTATTTATGAGATTCTAAATTCTTATGGATTTGTTCATACAACCATTCAGGCAGGCACTTTGATTTATCAGATTTAATTTTCACCTTACCTAGATTTTCCCAATAGGTCGTATCTACTGTCGTATCTACTACATGCATGTATGTGTAATACATTCCTTCATTATACTAAGATTGATAGACAATATTAATGTGTGACACACAAATGAGATACAAAAATGAGTGATAACACAAATGCGAGTCACACAAAATCAGATAATCATAAAACACTGGCAGCTTCTGTCCAACTATCTGTAAACAACAGCTACAAAACCTAAATAAAGCATCATCTGTACAGTGGTACTGTTAGTGAAAGAGTTTTTAGCAATGCAATGCATAAGGTAAGTAAGGGTTAGGGGCAGGGGTGGGGAAAGGGTGAGGGGGTAGCACACATGAATAAAAGGAGAGCAGGGAGCTGCATGGAAAAGAAAGGGTAGCAGGCACACTGGTTCTGACTCCCTTTCTGGTCCTGGTAACATCACATATTTACAGCGATAGTATCTAACATAATGGTTTACCTTTATTTTGTTGAACGCTGTATGTGCGACATGCAAAACATCGGAAGTACGGCTGCAAAGAACCACAATGCCGATTCACCATGTGTTTGAATGGCAAATAAGTGAATGCTTTTTTGCCATTCAAACACATGGATCAAATGTCAGAAATGTTTTTACAGCAAACCATTTTTGACATGTGATCCTTTGATGTTGTCCGTATTTTGGCATTACGGTTCACGGAAACAGCCAATCGCAGAAATGGTATTCAATCATTCAAAGGTAAACCTAACATAACAGCTCATTAAGTTATTTTGATGTTTTTACTTCTACCAACAGGTGAGGGTCAATGCATATTAAAGTCACAATGACATTTGCACTGTTTAATATTGTGATGACAGCCTATTTGCACAATAGTTTTCATTTCTGAATGGGTTGGTTGAAATGTCCATTTTGTTGTAAATAGGTATATGCATGGTGTTTATGTCCACATAATACTTCCTCTGAGCCATGCTTATGAGATAAACAATATAAATTGCCCTTCTTACTACTGTGGAGACATGGTGATTGAAGTTAAGGTTGTTGTCGACCTGTGTGCCCAGATCTCTCACCACTGACTGTGTTCTTAGGGTATTGCTATTGATGTGATAGTTTGCAGGAACATCACCCATGCTGAAGGGGATGATAATGCATGTTTTTGCATTAAGTTTAAGACCATGACTTTAGCACCAGTCATTAGCCTGTGTAAGACATTTTAGCAGGATGTTGACATTGCTAGGGGATTCAATGATCACTCCCAGTTTGCAATCATCAGTAAACTTTGTCAGCCACAGTCCTTTAGTTTTTGTCTGAAACATAGAGAAATAGATTCCAAACAGTAGGGGTCCAAGAACCGATCCCTGTGGAACACCACTGGTTACGGGTCTGCTGGAGGAGGTGGCACCCCTTATTTTGACCTTATGAGTTCTATCAGTGACCCAGTTTGCAATCCACCTGACAATATATGGGCTGTTTCCCAGCTGGGTGAGTTTATCAATGATGCCTGAGTGGGGGATTGTGTCAATGTCAAAGTCAAAAGTCAAAGTAAACTTTATTGTAATTTAGACCTACACACGTGTAGACTAAACAAAATTTTGTGCATCAGATCAATTCTTGAGATTACAAAGGAAAGTGAAACAACACATACAAGTAGAGGAATAAACATAACTAACAAATCCAATACTACTCTAAATACAGGCAAGAAAGAGCAGAGGCATTTATCAACACTCATATACAAAAAGAATACCTTCCCCTGAGTTAAATTAACTACCCTATTTAAAGTAATACAAAACACATTACAGACCGAACAATACCTAAGTTATTTGTCTAATATTGCACTTGAGTGGATTAAATAATACTGACTATGGATATAATAAATAAATATTGCACTTACTTGGAATATATGTAAGTATATATTGCATGAATAAATGAAAATTGACTTATTATGTGTCCAGATCCCTCAGACTAGTGCCCGCGTTCAGAAGTCTAATCACTGTAGGGTAGAAACTGTTATTGAATCTTGCAGCCCTGGAGCAGATGATCTGATATCTCCTTCCCGATGCCAGATGGTTGAACAGTCCATGCGCGGGATGCATGTTGTCTTGTATTATTTTGGTGGCCTTTCAAATGTTTCTTGCAGAATAAATTTGTTGTATTGATGGAAGACTGGAACCTGTTTCCTTCTCTGCAACCCTCACCACTCTTTGTAGCACCTTCCTTTCTGTAACTGTGCAGCTTCCAAACCGCACTGTGTAGTTACAGGTGAGGATGCTGTCTGTTGCTCCTCTATAGACGGTGGAGAGAATATGAGGAGGAAACTTAGTTTTTTTCCACCTTCTTAAAAAGTGAAGGCATTGGTGTGCTTTCTTGACCAGTTGGCTGGTGTTTCCCAACCACAAGAGATCCTGTGATATGTGTACACCCAGGAATTTCATACTCTTAACCCTCTCCACATTCTCACCATTGATCCTGAGCACTGGGTGGTTTGTTCTCCTTTTCCTGAAGTCGATGATAATCTCTTTGGTCTTGCTTACATTCAGGTCAAGGTTGTTCCCCTCACACTAACTGATCAGAGATGCCACCTCCTCTCTGTATGCCCTTTCATCCTCCTTTGTGATGAGCCCATGACTGTGGCATCATCAGCAAACTTGATGATATGGGTGGGCTTGTGCTTAGCATAGCAGTCTTGGGTAAGGATGGTGAATAACTTGTGAACTTGTCTATTCATGTTTGCCTTTGCATTCTTTGTAAATACCATATCTGTAAATATGTCTTCATTGTTTTTATTGTATCTGTTTACCCTGGAGCTTTTCTCCCCGGGCCTCCGCTGAAAATCGACATGAGTCCAGTTGGACTATCCCGGTCAACAAATGTAAAATAAAATAAATAAATAAATAAAATAAATAACAGTTGGCTTACAACACATCCCTGTGGAATATTGGTGTTAATTGTAATGCACTTTGATGTGTTCTTACCGAAACACACCTGCTGTGGTCTCTCAATCAGGAAGTCCAGGATTCAGTTACAGAGATGTTTACTGATTCCTAAAAGTGTCAGTTTTCTATCAGCTACATTGGTACCACTGTATTAATTGCAGAGCTGAAGTCTATGAACAGTATCCTCACATAGTTTGCTTTGCCCTCTAAATGCTCAAGGGAGATGTGTAGTGTTACTGATATGGCATCAGCCATGGCTCGGTTAGATCTGTACACAAAATGTAGAGGGTCAAAATCAGGAGGTAGGCATGATAAAAGATGCTTTTTGATCAGTTGCTCAAAATATTTCATAACAGTGGATGTCAGAGCGACTGGTCTGTAGATGTTAGGGCTGGAGGGAGTGGTTTTCTTAGGTAGTGGGATGATATTAGTTTCCTTGTAGCATGAGGGTACTTTCACCATGGCAAGAGAGGTGTTATATATTTCCTTGAACCCTGTGTATAGCTGATCAGCACAGACTTTTAACATCTTCCCCAGTATATTGTCTTGGCCAGCAGCCTTCCTTGGCTAAGTCTACGTAGGCCGTATGCACAGATTTGCCCTTGTCTAGTTCACCAAGTTTAACAGGCATGATCTCCAAACTGGATGGCATCAAGCATTTGGAGATTTCCTATATCTTTGTTAATAAGGTCCATGATGATTCATTCCATGGCTTGCAGATAAGGCTGATCAGATTAATGGGTCTATAGTTCCTGGGGTCCATGGATCCACCCCTTTTGTGCAAAGGGATGACAGTAGCTGTTTTCCATTCCACTGGGATAAAGCCAGTGCTTAGGCTGTGATTGAAAAGCATGCCCAATGGTGAGGCTAATTCCTGTTTTAACCTATGTAGAACACAGCCTGGGATGTTGTCTGGTCTCTTAGAGTTTTTAGAGGTTGTGTTTTGGCCTTGGAGAGGGCATTTATGACCTGCTCCTCAGAGATACTAGGTGGGGGACAGGTATTAGGGATGCTTTGGGGTATATATGGCAGGGACAGGGGAGTGAAGTTTTCACTGACCCTGTCAGCCAGTAGATTTGCTATATCCACAGGTTCTGTACATGTAGTACCATTAACTATGACTTCAGCCCAAATCTAGTCCTTACCTTTGAGGTTACGGATGTAACTAAAGAATGCCTTGTGGTTATCCTTAGTTAGGAAAGCTAATTTGGATTCATGGTTAGCTTTGGAGGACTTCACTAGGCATCTTATTTTCTTGTTTAAGTTGAGGAGGGAGTGTTTCCAGTTTTGAGACCATTCCTTCCTACTCTTAGACAGCAATTTCTTTCTCCCATTATATAGCTTATTAATGGTAGTTGTCCACCAGGCAGGTACGTTTTTCCTTGAAGATCTTGCTTTGGTTCTATCAGGTATGGCAGAGTCAATACAACTTTACATGTGCTTGTATTAAGCATTGGTGCATAACTCAGCAGAGATGTCTGCTCCATCAGTGGGGGGAAGGACTATGAAGCTATTTATGCTGTAACATAGGAGGTTGTAATTGGCCTTGGAGAAGTTTTTTAGTCTAGTTGTTGCTAAAGAGAGTCTTGTGTTATAGTTACTTCTAACAAGACAGATTTGTGTTCAGATCTCACTAGGGATGACCACATTTGCCCAGGTTTCAGCAATCCCCTGGCTACCTACCCCCACTTAATTCTGGATTATCCGTAGAGTCCCTACTTCCTGCAAATACTCCCGGCATTAGTAATCATGGCCTTCAACCCCCAGTTTGTGTTTTGGTAGAAACCTGTCTTCTGCCTTATCCAATCTATCTCTTGTTTGCTTGCTTAAAGTTTTTGTCTCTCTTTTTCCTCTGCTCTGCCTCCCTTTCAGTTCAGTTCAGTTTAAAGTTAAACTCCAATTTACTTCAGGTAAGTTCACTGTAGCAATAATGTTTACTTTCCAGTAAAGCTGAATTGGTCCAGCACTTTTTTCATAGCAGGTCTACCCCATGCAAAGGTCGGTGCTGGTCTGATGTTATGGTCCATAGCGCCTATATAAGTAATACCAACATGCTCAGCTACAGTTTGACTTGCACGTGCACTATTCTGTCCTTAAGCTATCAGTTTAGCTACATTGCTTATAATGCTATCAGTTTAGCTACATTGCTTATAATGAACATCACCTATAAATGAATGTAGTTCAATAATTTTGTCTGCATGGCCTATCTTTTATTTAAAAATATATAAGCAACTATGCTTCTGGTAGACAAATAGCCACTGAGGATTTCTGTATTCCATGTCTGTTTTGTTGGGGTCCAGTTCATAACAGAGATGCGATCACTATTTAAAGTTTAACAAAGCAACTACATTAGGCAGAGTCAGACTTTGTCCTCCTAACTGGCAGAAAGTAATTTAAAGATGTTACAAAAGTTTTCTAGTTGAAAGAAAAAGGAAGAGGAAAATAATGTCTCATTGAACATCTGATCGCAGAGTAGAAGAAAATAAAGAAATGTCAATTGAAACATCTGTTAAAATATTTCCAGTAACAGAAAAATATAAGAATTGAACATCTTTTCTGAGGCCCACTGAAGATGGAGTTACAGTTGCAATGGATACTCTCAGTTCTAGGTCACAAGAGCCATTCAATGATATGCGTTAAAAGAAATTGGGTACATTTTTCACAGATTCTTACAAAAGCAAAACAGCTGACTCAGATGCGTGTGTTATCACTGCAGTCATATAAAATAATTTTACAGGTTCACAAGGCTCTTCTTTTAAGTTATCTGTCAGATAATGCTTGGGGAAGACAAGAAGCTCAGCTCCTGGGCAACGTCCATGAAAGTTCTGGAAATCAACTAGAAAAATGCCATTTTGAAGAGTGGCTTCACTCATCCATTAATTATCAGTCTGGTGCCCCTCGACTCTAAGTTAAGGAGCAAAAATTAAAACCTGCAACAAGTGGATTGCTACAATGCTACACTATATACCACACATAAAGTGCTAAAGCAAGCTTCAGTTCTGACTCCCAAAGCAGCTTAACAGTATCAGATTTCATTTCCATACTGGCATTCAGAAATGCCAGTATGGAAATGAATGCTGGTATTACACTAATGATCGATCGGGATCTGCAGATCGTGTCGCCTCTGCCCACCCTTGTACAAACAGTTAACCACCCACTAGGTGTTGAAATCATCTTGATGTCATTCTCACTAACATCTAACCTACTTGTTCTACTCTTGTAATATGCTTATCACTCCTCAGATGGGATCACAAATCAGTAATCTACTCTTCTAGGGCATCTAAACCCACCGCAACAAGCAGCTCTGAATTCTAGGTTTGTAAAAAGTAAATCTGTTAAAACTATATGATGAGTTCTCAAAATGTAAATACAAGACATCCAGCCACCATATAGCCTCAGCTGTCCTTTATGACAATTCATTTTACTCCCATCAAACAAATGGTATAATCCAAGTGGTCCTAATAAGAACCAAATTGGAGAACATAAAAATAAGCCACCTTGGAGGAATACATGCATCGATAATTTCTGTGACAAAAGACAAAAAAATTAAAGCCTATAATCGACTTATATGAGGCAGTCACCCAAGCCGTAGATGAGGGTAAGGTGGTTCACACAGCCCATCTTGACCCCGCCAAGGCTTTCAACATCATCCCTCATTCTGGAATTATAGCTAAACTCACTAAACTAGGTATAAATCCCTACGTCACAAGATGGGTTGCCAACTGGCTCAATGATAGAACCCACACTGTAAAAGTTGCACACTCCAAATCTGACTTCAAACCAGTGACAAGTGGAGTACCACAGGGTTCAGTCCTGGGACCTCTCCTGTTTGGTATCTACTTCTCTGAAGTACAAGCTAACACAGAAGGCCTCTGGCTAATGAAGTTCGTAGATGACTGCAAACTAGGAGCCATAGTCGAGTCCCCAAATGATGCGGAAATCCTACAGAAGGGCCTCGCTGAGACAGATGCCTGGTGTCAGAGCCATGGCCTCAAGCTCAATGCCAAAAAGTGCATTGTCATCCCCTTTGGTAAAAACTCTGTACCCATGAACTACTACATAGACAGCAGTCTACTTAATACCGAATGTGTGATAAGAGACCTTGGGACCCAGGTGGACAGTAGTCTGTCCTTTGATAGTCACATCACCACAGTAGTCAGGAAGTCCTTCTATGTGGCACACCTCATCATAAAAAGGTTCTCATCCAGGAAAAAAGAGGTCATTGTTCCCCTCTACTCGACACTTATTAGACCCATTATAGAGTACAACGCCCCTTTTGAAATGTACCTCACAAGACATCTGCAGCAGCTGGAAAGGCCACAGAAGTACCTCACAAAGAGGATTACTGGCCTCAAACAGATGCCCTACACTGACCATCTCAAAAAAATCCAGCTTTACTCTGTAGCATATCGCCTACTCTGAGGTGATCTCTGCCTAACATATAAAGCTATGTCAAACCCAGAGCTGTTGGACATGCTACACCTAAAGAAATCCCAATCCCTCCGAGCTACATGCTCTGGGGACCTAAACCTTGTCATGACAATAAACAGGACATGCTAGAGGGATAGATTCCTGTCCTTCCCATACTCTGGAACAAGCTACCCATCTATGTCAAGCAAAGTTCTTCATTAGCACTCTTCAAGAAAAATCTTGATGAGTGGATGGGAAATAGGAAATGCACCCCAGGGATCACTTCTGTGTCTCTGCTTGACAGTGGCACAGGAAAATAACTTTCTTGGGTGGTGTAAGCCAGGGAACCTTGTTGGCTAGGCTTACGTAGGCCCTCGGGCTGGTAGCCTAGTACCTACCTATGAACCTATGAACCTATAATAAGTCAAAATCTACCCATATTAAAAAGATCAGCAAAAATCTGAAAGCTACCATAGGGAAAATCAAAGAACATGAATTAGAACCAGCACCCAAAGACAAGGATAGTTATAATTTTTTCTTTAACTACAAGAGATAATTTAGATTTAACACATAGCAATGCTCTTAACTAATTCCTAATGGCATTACCCACTCTCACTCTAAAGATATTGTTAACATATTTGCAGGTACATTTAGCACCAACTTCACACCGCAAACAGTTACTGAAGTTCCACAAATTCCCGAGTCGCTTCCTCGATCTATGACTATTATGAAACATGTCCTGACTGCAGTCTAAAGCTGAAAATATCACTTTTTGGGGGCCTAACAATGTACTTCCTAACTTAATCAACAACATCAGACACATCTTCTGAACTGTTCAACTTAAGCACAACTTAAATTGTGCTTGTGACTAATTCAGTGCTTTCTACATTGTGCAACTAGGTAGGTAGGTTCAATGCTCAACACAGGAATTTTGTGTGTGTGTGTGTGTGTGTGTGTGTGTGTGTGTGTGTGTGTGTGTGTGTGTGTGTGTGTGTGTGTGTGTGTGTGTGTGTGTGTTTTTGTGCCTGTGTCTGTAAAATGCTTTATGCTGTACCCACTTTCCTAGAAGAGAATGCATTTAAATATACACACAGCTCCCTGAAATGGTTGGGAGCTGGTATAATGTTTAAGGTGTTTACTTCACCATCACAAGGCACAGTGTTTGATTCTTACCTTTGGAAGGAAAATTGGCTAGGCATAAAATGGATCACAAGGACAGCTAGACTAGTATTGACCTATGAACCTAAGTAAGCTATAAGGTATGTTTATGAGGTATAGAAAATGGCTACCATTATACCACTCCATGCCCCATCTTAGATCCTAAGAACTATAGACCCATCAACCTAAAAACCTAATTTGCAAAGATATGGAAAGTATTAAATCTGACTTCATAAGCTCTAATATAAGATAATATAGTTCCACAACAATACTTCCGTGGTGGTGCAGCAGTAGCATTGTTGCCTCACAGCAAGAGGTTCTCCCATTTGATTCTCAGCTGGAGTGCAAGGAGTACCTTCTGTGTGGAGTCTGCATGTCCTCCCCACAGTTGGGTGGGCGTTCGAAAGACATGCATAAATGGGCGTGCCTTCATTGAAGCTTGGACGTTGAGCTGGCACCTCAGCGTTTGTGAAAATCTACTGCCAATCGTTAGTGGACCGGAGTTCCGCTGTGGCTAGCCCTAACCGGGAAAAGCTGAAAGACAACAACATAGTTCCACAACAATAGAGTTTTGTCAAATGGCAAGTGGGTCTAATTTAATAAACCTCTTAAAGAATGTTGTTAAAGCTGTATATAGTGGCCTTGAAATTCATACAGTGTGCCTGGTTTTGATTAAGCAATAAGTAGAAGAGTCCTTCAAATGTTCCACGATTTATTGAAATAAACAGCCAAAGGAACCGCTGTTCACAGCTCCCCAAAACAAACACCACAATCAAACAAACAGCACGATCTACCTAGGTTTCGTCCGTAGACTTCTTCAGAATAATACATAACTTTATCCTGCCACTTATATATCCACAGTAAAACTAATTAATTAGTTAACTAGATGAAACAATTAATCAAATTAAACAATTAATCCATTTTTGAACGTTTTTTTTAAAAAACCCCTGTCTTTAAAGGTAGCGTGTTTATAAAACACAAATAAATCATGCTTATATTCTTGTTAAAGAATGATGGTGACTTTCAGGATGAATTGTCCTTTATAGTGACATTATTCATTAATAGAGGATACCCTACAGAATTATGTTTGGACGTACTTGAGGAAGTGACTCGAAAAAGATTACTGGGCATATATAAGGCCATTTTAAATGTGGAAGATTTGACAAATGATGTGGTAGAAACAATTAGGAATGAAAAACAAAATCAGGTTAAAAGCAAATTGTTATATATAACAACTTATAATGATAGTATTTACCAAATTCAAAATATATTGGATAACAATTGGGAGAGATTTAAATTAAACACTGATATGGCCCGTTTATTCAAAGGTAGAATTCAATATGTGTATAGGAAAGACGCATCCTTAAAAAATATATTTGAACATAGTGAGACGAACATTTGTACAAATAGACCCAAAGGAAATTACAAATGTGGTAGATGTTCGACTTGTAAATACATAAAGACTACTGGAGACAAAATCACAGTAAATGGGACACACATTAGTATAAATGGGTATTACAATTGTTATACAACCAACGTGGTTTATTTGGCCTTGTGTCAAAAGTGTGAATCATTTTATGTGGGAAAGACCAGCAGACACTTTAGGGACAGAATAAAAGAGCACCTGTTGGACATTAAACATCTTAAGCCCACTAATGCTTTGGCAAGGCACAAAATGGATTATGGAGACCATGAATTCAAATTTTGTATAATAAATTGTGTAACCAAGGATATACAAGGTAAAAGAATTGACGTGGACTTGGATGTGAGTGAATTAAGATGGCAAATTTGTTTAAATGCCTACAATTCACCTGGAATAAATGAATGTTGCAGTATTAAGCCCCTACTAAAACTCAAAAACATTAAGGGGCGTTAATGTATTAGGTCTAGACCAATTGTTATGTCAATATATTATATATATTAACCACATATTTATTGTTATTTATACATATTTTATACACATATATTAAGGTGTACACATATATACAGACATATATATCACTGTCATGTGTTAATCATTGGTTTCTGTCTAACATACATATATACACATTCTTAACATATTTTTAATATATATTTAATATTAATATTTATTTATTATTTTTTTCTTTTTACACATATAGATATATAGACACATATTAATCATATTCATCATGATATTTTTAGGTTTATAATTATTAAATATAACAAGTAATTATTTTTATATGCATTGGGATGTACTATATATTAATAAGAAAAAACCTTTTACATTACAACATTAATATCACAATGTTGCACAGTATTAATGTGGTACTCACAGTTGTGTCAGCACTGCTATTACAACAACATTTTTAGAACATTTTTAGAGTAATTCAATAATTTTTATAATAATAATTATTTTAGAGTGACATCTTAGAGGGATTCATTCATTAACAAGAATATAAGCATGATTTATTTGTGTTTTATAAACACGCTACCTTTAAAGACAGGGGTTTTTTAAAAAAAACATTCAAAAATGGATTAATTGTTTAATTTGATTAATTGTTTCATCTAGTTAACTAATTAATTAGTTTTACTGTGGATATATAAGTGGCAGGATAAAGTTATGTATTATTCTGAAGAAGTCTACGGACGAAACCTAGGTAGATCGTGCTGTTTGTTTGATCGTGGTGTTTGTTTTGGGGAGCTGTGGACAGCGGTTCCTTTGGCTGTTTATTTCAATAAATCGTGGAACATTTGAAGGACTCTTCTACTTATTGCTCAACCATTTTTTTACGAATAGAAGGTTGGTTTGATTGTTAACACATCTTAGGAAGACTGGAACTCGCATCCAGTATAGTCGGGTTCGAGTACATTAATTTGGTTTTGATTAAGGTCTTTGACACTATTCCCCATGGCGGCAATTTAGACCCTTATGATGTTAGATTGATAGAAATTGACTGACAGATACAACAAGTGTACTTCAATTAGCAGGTGACACCACAAAATGCAAAAAATGCAACTGGTGGCTTTCCATTAAGTCTCAGATAGCAGGCTATTACAGCAAGAAGAAAACATGTAAATCATTGGTATATTAGAAACAGGTTTAAATTAAATGCAATGAAGTATAGCACTGTCACCTTTGATAAACAAATCTCAACAGCAGCTTACATTAGAGATAGTAGCCCACTATGACTAATGTGGCTGGCGCAGTGATGTAGCGGTTAGAGTTATCACGTCACAACAAGAGGTTCTCCGGTTTGATTCTTGGCTGGGGTGCCTTATGTGTGGAGTCTGCATGTCCTCCCTGTGTTTGTGTGGGTTTCCTCCAGGTGCTCTGGTTTTCTCCCACTTTCCAAAGACATGCAGTAGGTGGATTGGACACTCTAAATTGGCCCTAGGTGTGAGTGTGTGCTGCATCCTCTGAGGAAGATTGTGCCCCCAGTTAGCAACCCAATCCTGTAAAACCTGTACCTGCTAAAGAAACAATGAGTGCTGAAGGGTGCTCATTACCTGATGTATGAACCAAGAAAAATATGTAGAAACCAGGAACTAAAAAACGTAAAACCTCACCAAATCCAAATATTCAAGACAGCAAGAATAAGAAGCAAGTACAAATGTCACTTCTTCTTGAAGGTAAATTTACCCAGTTCACAGTAGAGTAATTTCCAAACCAACATGATGAATCAAGTTGAACTTTTAATTGTCATAAGCAAAAAAAATAATGAAGGCAAACGTAATAAAACACAAGCGCTTTCGCCCGGTAATACCGGGCTTTTTCAAGTACAACCATCTTTTAACGTGCATGATGTTGCTGTAAACTTCATTAAATTAAGGAGCTAATTAGTTATGTGTATATAAAATTCTCAGTCATAAGTTAAAATGAATAAATATTAAATAAATACACAAATAAATATACATTAAATCAACTAAACTGCTAAAATCTTTGGTGCATGCTAATCTTAAATACATATATTAGTAAAAGATCAACTGCTGGTCAGTTATAGTTGTACCACAAGTTATTTCAAGTGTGTGTGTATTTTGTACAAAATGCTAATACTAATTAATTATTTATAATAACAAGTGCGCTTGTTAAACAAATCTTTTAAAAATATGAAAAATATAAAATCTACTGAAAAGTAAACATAATCTTGTGAACTCAATGCCAAGCACAGGGTAGATCAATTATAAAACATTTCTGTTTGCCTTTAATATATAGGCCAAGCTGATGTTTTCGTTCAACCCTGGGTATTTGGTGGCGTCTAATTTTAGTTGCCAAATAAGCTCTCTAGTGCCAAGCCTGGTCTCCCAGTCGCCCCCCCCTTTGGTCCTGAGTCACCTTTTCTAGAACAAAAAATTTTAGGGACATTTTCGGGCAAGTAAGAGAATGTTTAAAAAATGCATTAGTTTCTCTCTTTTTGCTAACTTCATATAAGTGCTCATAAATCCTGCGTTTAAGTGCTCTTTCTGTCTTGCCCACATAAAAAGCTGGGCAGCCTTGGCATAAACCAAGATAAACCACGCCAGTGGATGTACAAGAATGATGACTGTTAGCTTTTAAGGTAATTTTTCGAGAGGGTATACTTACATGGTCATCTTGTAATATATAGAGACATTGGTGACATCTGCCACAACTAAATGTTCGCAACCTTTTGGTGGGACAATTACTAAGATGCCTCTGTGTGAAGTGTGTACTCTGTTCAAAAATTCCCTTAAGATTAATATCTCTTTTTCTTGTAAAATTAATATTGCGGGGAGCAAATCACCAATGTCTTGTTGCATTGTGACAATTGGCCAAAAATTCTTAATAGTATTTTCTATAAAGTGTGAGTCATTAGTGTAAGTGTATGTAAAATTCTTTTGTATGTTAATTTCAACTTGCTTGGTTGGTGAAGGTAGAGGTAGCCCTGATCTCTTTTCTCCAAAACCTCTACTAGTGTTGCTTGAAAGAGTGTTAAAGGATAACCTCTTTCTAAAAAAAGCCTTCTTAAAAAATCAACTTCTTGAAGAAGAAGGTCCATGGAACTACACATTCTTGAGGCCCGAATGAGCTGTCCTTTTATGATTCCTTTTTTCATGTAAAGTGGATGACCACTGTCGAAATGTAAAAAGGTGTTTGAATATGTACTTTTTCTGTATATTTGTGATTGAAAACCTTAACCTTTTTTACTTGTATTTTTGGTGAGTAAAACATCTAAATAATGTAATGTGTGTTCACTGATTTCATAAGTAAAAGAAAGAAACTCTGTTGTTCTGTTTAAGTAATCAAAAAATTCCAAGAATTTTTCCTTTGAACTTCGCCAAAGAATACAAATGTCGTCTAAATATCTTTTATAGTAACCTATGTGTTGCTTCCAAGTAGTGGAATAAATGAAGAGCTTTTCCCATTTGTGTAATACTATGTTAGCATATGTTGTGGCACATGGAGCACCCATTGCTACACCACTTTTTTGCCTGAAAAATTCACCATTAAAATAAATAAAATTATTGTGTAGAATAATATCCATGAATTCTACTATGAGATTAATTAAGTTGTTACTCAACCCTGTTTCCGAGGCTAATATCTCAGTGAACCATTCTATGCCCGTGCCATGTGGTATGCTAGGGAAAAGCTCGACAATATCTATGGTTACCATAAAAATGTCAGAATTGTCGATATCTGAGGGCATACTAGCCAAAAATTGCCATGAATCCTTACATACAAAATCAAGGGTGGACACAAATTCTTTCAGATGGAAGTCCACAAACTTACTAAGGGGCTCGGTAATGCCCCCCGCCCCTGCAACAATTGGTCGAAATTTCAGGGGGTCTAATCCCTTATGCACCTTTGGGATTCCAAATAACACTGGAGTTTTAGGCTTTGATACCATCAAATAATTATAAAGCTTTTCGTCAATAGCACCTTGGATAAGATGATCATGTAAAAAATATTTGATGTTCGCAAGTGCAATATTTAATTCATTTATTGAAACAGAATCATAGATGTTGGTGTCTTGTAAAAGATCGTGAATGTAGTTGTCATAGTCAAACTGGTGCATCAGAACTATACCGCCTCCCTTATCTGGTTTCATCACTCTGATCCCTTCCATTTTTAACATGTCTACTACTAGTTGTAAGTGTGGAGCGAAGTTTGAAGGTTGATCAAAGTGTTTCCCAGTCATGTTTTCTCTCCAAACTTTCTCAACAGATTCTTCAAAGATTTTGAGAGCTGGGTGGGTGGGGGGATTAAAAGTACTACTTCTAGTAAAGGAATCATTTTGTGGTCCCTGCCTTTTAAAGAATAAAGTTAAATTCAAATTCCGAACAAACAATTTGAGCTCTATGAGTAACCTCGGTAAATAACTAGATTTCGTGGGCACAAAATGTAAACCTTTGGTAAATAATTGAAAAAAATCAATAGTTACATCCAGGTCTGTGAAGTTAAAAATGGTAAAGTTCTCTTTGTTGATAACTTTATAACCTTTGTGCTCACCTTCTAATTCTGGTTGGTCACTTGTCCCTTCACTAGAGTACGCAAGGTCTATCTGCGACCCCTCCCCTAGCTCTGCTGTTGGTAATGATTGATTCTCCCCCCTGGTCTGCCCTGGGGGAACTGAAAAACCTGCTGTGGGTTGGAACTGCCTTTTTGAGCAATACGCTCACTTCTTCTAGGGGGTTCCAGATTGGGAGTGCTGTCATGTGCGTTGATGTCTTGTGCATTGCTTGTACCTACATTGTCAGTTACTGGACGTTTAGATCTACCTGGTGTAGGATAAGCTATCCCTTCTCTGTATTCAACCAGGTCTCTTTCAAGTTTTCTTGCTTTCCTGTCCAAAACTTTCATGCAGTGTGAATCCACTTCTATAAAAGTGTCATCATATATTTTTTTGAAACCAGTGAACCTTTCATGCTTAATAATGTGATCATTTAATACTGTTAATTCATTTAAAGTAGAGTTTGCTTTGTTTTGGTAATCATCAACCATTATTTGCAACATTTCTAAACCTGTTTTGTTAAATAATTCAATTAATTGAGAGTGTAATGCGGAGCCCATGGGTGCATTGTTCGGAAATTTAAAACAGCGTAAGCCTTTGGGCACCCGCTGCACTCTTATGCACTCTTTCAAATAGTTGATTTCCATTTGTGAATTTTTGTAAGCGTATAGTTTATTTGTGAAAGTCTCAAAATCATTGTCCAATTGTTCAAGATGTGTGTTAACAGTACCTGGTTTAAAGTGAGGTTGGTGCTCTGTCCATGCTTTGAAATTGAAGTTACCGTCAGAAAAAACAGATGAGTGTTCACTCTCATTTCGTGCGTTACTGCTTTGCGAGCGTGGAAACTGTTTGTCTGTTGTGTATATGTGGCCTGCTGCAACCGCGCCCTTCGGCTCCCTTCGTTGCCCACCATTCTGATCATTGTTAACATTTTGCTGTTGGTTACAGGGTAAAGAAAGAGAATTACTATTATTCGTGGCTGACAAAGTTTGATTTAACTGAGAGAGTAAGGCCAGGACTTGATTAAATTCCTTCCTGGTTACCGGCGTGTCATCTGGCTCCTCTCGAAGTACAAAAGGTGTGTCCTGAAAGTCTGGATGTGATAGGTCCTCCGCCATGTAGATCAACGAACCAAGAAAAATATGTAGAAACCAGGAACTAAAAAACGTAAAACCTCACCAAATCCAAATATTCAAGACAGCAAGAATAAGAAGCAAGTACAAATGTCACTTCTTCTTGAAGGTAAATTTACCCAGTTCACAGTAAAGTAATTTCCAAACCAACGTGATGAATCAAGTTGAACTTTTAATTGTCATAAGCAAAAAAAATAATGAAGGCAAACGTAATAAAACACAAGCGCTTTCGCCCGGTAATACCGGGCTTTTTCAAGTACAACCATCTTTGAATTTCAATGAGCTTAAATAGTCTACCAAACACAAATTAATTACCTGATGTGCCATACGCATGGGAGCGAATCCAAGATGACTTATACAGTCAGAGAGCTTGGTACCTTCTTAGAAAATGCCATATCCTACTACATAGCAACAGTAGCCAGGAAATCATTCTTTCTATCCCAGTTAATAGCTAAAGACATTTCAGCCAGGTCAAAAGAAGTTCACATTCCTCAATATTCTGCTCTGATTAGACAAAGTATAGACTACAGTATCCCTTTCAGTATGTATCTACACATATACATCATGCAGCTAGAAAGGTCCCAGAGGTTACCAGCTAAAAAGATCATCAAACTAAAGACTCTGAGCTACTAAGACAGGTTTAAAGCTTGCCCTATAATCCTGCCTCTTATAGACTCTTGCAGTATGATTTATGTCAAGCATTCCATGCTCTAAAGGACCCAGCTCTCCTTGATCTGGTGGTAAGTTCTGAAAGGGGTATATGACTTTGACAAGGAGAATGATATACTAGCTAAATCAAAATTTGAAGATTTGCTCAGTTATGCATAAAGGTAAAAGTAAACTGGGACTTATGGTTATGGTGGACATGTAATATCTGTCTAGAGTAGTACTCACCATCATTCTGTATGTCAGCCATGGCTAGAAGGAGGAAGAAGGAGGACTGTCACAACAAATGACCCTGATAGACTCAGAGTATGGTAGACAGAGAGGAAGGGCTGCACATCCTCAAATTTCTACATAAGCACCAGAACCATCACTAAATCAAATAATGGGCAAATTGGATAAAACAGACACCAGTCTGGATGACTATATTAAAAGAACTGAGCATTGAATGGTTGATATTATGTATTAACCAGCACTCAAAAGCATTGGGAGATCCACATAAAGGCATGTCATAAGTCCATACTTTCATGCTCAACAATCAGATCCATATAGAGCAGGAGAAGAAATGGCTTACAGACCTAGAAGATAGGGTTTGTTAGAAAAATCTTCAGTTAATAGGTATCCCTGGAAAGAAGGAGGAACAGAATATAGTAGCTCTTGTGAAAACCTTGTTGTCCATCTAGACTGAGTCTCATGCCTGTGAGATTTTAGTAGAAAAGGCATATAGTGTCAGAGGGGACCAGGCAGTTATGATTGTGCCTAAAATAGGGGGAAGCAATACACCGACTCCAAACTGGGAACAAAGTCATAGGGCATCAAGGATAAATATACACTTATCATCAGGTCTAGAACCCCTGGATAAAGTAAATAAAGACTGTTTTACAGTTTGTGGCAGCTATGGAAGTAAGATGGGGAGTCAGCTTGGGAAAGTGAAAAAGAAGATAGGTGATGCATTTTTGGACATCCAGGAGACACACAGAATAAGCCTTCTTGGTAAGTTAGTTAAAGTAAGGGGGGAAAGGCAATCTGTAATGTTACTAGTCCAGCAACATCCATGTATAGCCAAAAGTGGGAAAGATTAAATAGCAATATGAGAATGCTTTCATGGAACATAAATGCATTGGGAGATCCGGTAAAGAGGTATGAAGTGTTGACCTTTGCTAGAAAACACAGTCTATGGGTGCTCTTGTTACACAAGACAAAAATGAGTTCAGGGTAACATCTACAATTGGAAAGATTTGGATACAAACAGTAATATTTTCATCAGTGGAAGGTTCAAAAAGGAGAGGGGTGTCAATTTTAAATGGTAAGAGTTTGAAATATCAGGTTTCAAAACAGCTTGTTGATAAATAAGTTAGATTTATAGTAGTAAAAGGTAGGATAGATTATTTACAGGAACTAATATTTATAAACATCCAGACTCATTGGCATCTCAGTTTAAGGGTATTTGTATGCAGCTGTTTTTTTTTTTAGAAGGATACCTTGAGCTGGTGACTTCAGTTTTGTCACCTCAGGGGCTGATGTGCAAGAAAGTATAAGGACTGCAAGAGTGGGCAATTATTTCAGGGCCCTGGCAAATTTGATGGGTCTAGAGGATGTTTTTGAAAAAGGAAACTATATGAGACAGAACTACAGTTTCTATTCAAAAGCATACAACAGGTATTGTAGGATAGATAGGATCTATGTCTCCAAAGAAGAAATTTGTGTGGTAAGTTGCTGGGAAACACTCCCCAAACCTTTCACAGACTGAAAGAATGGATAAGACTGTAGATACTGGAATGAAGTGAAACAAATGGAAGCAACTGGAATGAGACTGGAATGAATGTCTTTATCTGTTAATTACCCAGAACTGTGCCGAATGGATGTCAGTATCTCCTTTATGTGCCAAATCATTTTGTACCTTTCAGAATAAAGTCTGAAAACACTATAGTTCAGTTAAGAATGTTTTATTATGTAACAGTGCTGATAAACTAAAATAGTCTGTATATTCTTCATATTCCTTTCCTCCTAGAATGCTGAATATTTGACCTGACTTCTGTATTCATACTTGAGTGTCTGTAGTGCAATGATTTTCTGCCTATCAGTCCACACAAACTAACTTAACTGTGTCTGAAGTATTTCTTAATAATACCAAAACCCATAAGTTTCTACATGCCTCTTTAGCCTTGGTTACAGGACACTAAGGATAATCACAAGGCTTTCTTTAGTTATGTTAGGAACCTGGGTGGGAATTCCCAGATATGCTCAGAATTAGTCCAAAATGACAAATAATACACCGAACCCACAGACATTGCCAACATCCTAGCTGACAGGTTCAGCGCAAACTTCTCCCCCCCTTCCCCACCAAAAGGGCAAATATCTATCCCAGCAGAGTGTTGCCCCCCTGACATCTCAGATGCTCAGGTAAGAGCCGCCCTCTCCAAAGCAAAAAACACAGCATCAATGGGACCAGATGGTGTCCCGGGCTGCGTCCTACATGAACTCCAAGAAGAACTAAACCCAAACATAAAACTAGTGTTCAATCTCAGCCTTACTACAGGATATGTACCCAAAGAGTGGCGTTCAGCAACAGTGGTCCCTCTCCACAAAGGTGGTGCCTCAACGGATCCTGGAAACTATTGCCCCATAAGCCTGACTAGCTTGGTCTGCAAAGCTATGGAAAGGATTATCATGGACCTCATAAATAAAGATATTGGGGACCTACAGACACTGGATCCTACCCAGTTCGGCTTTGTTAAGGGCAGATCCTGCCTCTTAAATCTGGTTGATTTCTTTGAAACAGTCACCAAGGCCATTGACAAGGTGAAGGTGGTCCACACAGCCTACCTGGACCTTGCAAAAGCCTTCGATACAATACCCCACTTGGGCATTATAGATAAGCTCACCAGCTTAAATATAAACCCATATGTCATTAGATGGGTTGCAAACTGGCTCAAGGACAGAACCCACATGGTTAGAATTGCTGGAGCCATGTCAGACTCCAAACCAGTTACAAGTGGCATCCCACAAGGCTCAGTCCTGGGACCTCTCTTGTTCAGTATATACTTCTCGGAGGTACAGGCTAACACAGAATGACTGTGGCTGACCAAGTTCGCAGATAACTGCAAACTGGGCGCCATAATCGACTCTCCAGCTGACACAAGCATCCTACAAAAGGGCCTCATAGAAACAGACAACTGGTACCAGAGCCATGGCCTCAAGCTAAACACCAAAAAGTGTATAGTCATCCCCTTTGGCAAAAACAAAGTGCCCACAAATTACCACATAGGTGGTAGTCCATTAAGTATGGAAGAAGTAATTAGGGACCTGGGGACCCAAGTTGATAGCAATCTCTCATTTGACAACCATGTGGCCAAAGTGGTTAGAAAAACATTTTATATAGCCCACCTAATCATGAAGGGATTCACATCTAGATCAGGGGAGGTCATTGTGCCTCCTTACTCATCCCTCATCAGGCCCATAATTGTGTACAATGCCCCTTTTGGGATGTACCTCACCAGACACCTGCAGCAACTGGAAAGACCCCAAAAGTACCTCACCAAGAGGATCAAAGGGCTCAAACAGATACCATATGCTGCCCGGTTAAAGAAACTCCAGCGCTACTCAGTGGCATACCACCTGCTCAGAGGCGATCTGTGCCTGACGTATAAAGCCATGTCCAACCCGGAATTAATGGACATGCTGCACCTCAGAAAATCCAAATCCCATCGAGCTACGTGCTCGAGAGACTTGAACCTCAGCACTGAAATAAATAGGACATGCTGGAGGGACAGATTCATAACCCAGAGGCTCCCTTCACTCTGGAATAAAATCCCAGTCCAGGTTAGGCAGAGTCCCTCATTGACTCTCTTCAAGAGGAATCTTGATGAGTGGATGGGAGATAGTAGGTTTACCCCGGGTATCACTTCTGTGTCACTGTTAGACAGAGGCACAGTATACTAACCTCGAAAAAGGGCATAGCAAAATTTATTTAAAATGGGTGGCGAAAGCCAAACACACTCTGGCTAGGCTTATAAATGCCCTAGGGCAGATAGCCTAGTATGAACCTATGAACCTATGGTTCCCAAGCCTTGTAGCATACAAGCAAAATGTGTTTTTACTCAAATGTATAGAGCATTCTGTTCTTATCAGTATTCTTGACTGAAGGCTATTTTCACTGAATGAAAGTGCAATCACTGAAACTGTATGGACACTATGTAGCCTGCTTTGATATGATTGGATTTCTAGACTTATACAAAGAGAATACTATATTTTTCCACATTTAAATGATAGCTGATCTTGCACAGACCATGCCCTTTGTATGATGGATACAGAAATTGACAGAAGGGTCAAACTGAAACATTGTGAACTATCTCATTGCCTCACTATACTTCCTAGAATGGTGGAAGCAGGTAGTTGCTAAGAAGAGGGGTAACTGTATCATGGATGGACAGACAAGATTAACAAAGTGAGACAGGCTAAGGGATCTATGGAAGGAGCACTTAAAAGAGAGTCTTGACTGGCCGGAGCTGAGACAGCTATAGACAGTGACTTTGATAAGGTCTGCAACACAAAATGGGCTAGAGATGGCCTTGAGAAAGTTGCCCTGAGGCAAACTGTCTAGTCTAGATGGTATTATATCAGAGTTATAACAGATAGGGAGTGAACAGTTGTCTCCACTTAATCTAAATATTTAAGATGTCTTTGGAGGACTTCCAAGATGACTGCACATTGAGGAACATCTTAATTTCAGCTCTCCCAGTGTGAAAACAGAAACTCAGAAAAGAGAACCAGTAAACTCATATTCTGGGGTAAATTTCAGTAACTATCTAGTAAGTGCACTGCCTAGATGCCACCAAAACAAATGAAATTCAGAGAACCTGAAAGAAAATCAGTCACAAAAGGTGAGGAAAAAACACTGACTGGGAAGAATTCTGCAGCTGTTCAGCAAAAAGCGGTGCAAGCTCCAGCTTTGGTGCAATACATGACTTCCAGTAACTTGGATGAAAGAATAAGTCAATGTACTCAGAGCTGATTAAAATAAATGAAACACTGGAGTATATCAACTCAAATAACACAAGGCTGGAAAAAATGGAGGAAGCTTTAAAAAGATATACAGATGAGGTGATAAAACTGCAAAAATCAGATGTCAAAATGAAGAAAAGGCTGGTTGAATATGAGATTGCTCAAGAACAGATGTTTAAAAAATAATAGAATTAGAGGAAAGAGCATGTAGGGAATCCCTAAGATTTTCTACTGTATCTAGAAGCTGAAAGGACAGACTGTATTAATTTTATGAAAGCACAAATAAGCAACTGGACTGTTATTCCACACCAGGAGTTGTTAATTGAAAAGGGACATTGTGTGTATGCTCCAAACCTGGCTGTGAGAAAGCAACCTAGACCATTAATAGTAAAGATGCAATTCTACCAGCAGATAGAGTTGATTCTAACAAAACTGTGGCAGAAGGACAATGTACTAAAAGTGGGAGACAGTATAGTGTTTGTGGAGAATGATTACTCACTGTACACCAAGCAAAAGAGGAGTAAATTTATTCCACTAAACAGGGAATGTTAAGAAGCAGGCATAATATTCAATTGCTGTACCCAATTATTTTAATACTATTCTTTCCTGGAGGGACAAAATATTTTTTTATGCAGAGCATGCTAAGGAGGAAATACAAAAGTTTGTCCAACAAAAAGTAAGTTATGAAACAGAAGGAGATTCTGCTTCTTGTTCTTCTGGTAATAAAGATCACAGAAACACTGTGCCAGCATAACCTTTTCCAGTGTTTCAAAGGAAAATGCTTGAGAGACAGAAAAAAGTACGAGTTGACTAGAAGAACCGGGAGCCATTTGGAAGTGAAGCAAAAAATGGATTTTGGGAGATGGAGAGCAACAGGAATAAAACTGGAAACTTGGAAATTGACAAATAAATGTGGGATTACAAAGCATTAATTATATTTGTGAAACATGGCAGAACAAAATACCTGGAAATATTGGACTTGTTTTACTTTGTTAAACTCATAGGGGACTCTAAATCGTATCCCCAGTTTCAAGCCATTAATGTTAGGAAGAACATTTAGGAGGAGGCAGAGGAAGGAAAGAGGTAACTGTATGTAAAACAACATTTTTGTCTCAAAAGTAGTGTTTTTATAATGCATGACATAATCTGCATGATATAAAGTAAAGTTTTCTCAGTTACTTTCAAGTGCAGTGGGGATACTAAAGTAAACAGGTGCCCTTGTTTTTTTTTTTCCTTTTTCTTTCTTTTTCCTTGTTCAGTTTTAAGAAATGTATGCACTGCAATGTAAAAAAAAAAGAAGAAAAATCTGGTCAAAAGAGCAGGATACTAGAAGAATTGATGTGCTTTCCACTCTTGCATAGCGGAATGACTAGGTTAAGGCTCTTGACTTGATCTAGCAACAAGATTTAAGAGAATGCAAATAAATAAAAAACAACATTGTCTAACAAAGAAGGTTTTCATGTCTCCATGGAGACAATCTGATAAAGAACAATAAAAACAGAATACTCATTTTTTCAATGGCTATGAGATAAAGGTTTCCGAAAGCATTCAAGTGGTTTTCCTATCTGGGAGAATAATAAAGGTAAGACAAAACCAAACAGCACTTAATAGAAGCACAGGCTGTAACAAGCATCTTAGCATGCCTAACCTTCATTTAGGTTAACCCAAGTCTATGAGTATGGCTGTCAGTCTGGGGTAATTGTTCCTATTAGGACAGTAAATTTCAACATTTGAATATGTACATAGTTGTGTGTGTTAGTATTAAGTTAATAGGTTTTAGGAGTGTATTGGGTGTGTTTGTTTTTTGTCTGAATGCTTTCAATAAAACAAAAGGTTTTGTAAGATGTGACATAGGCTAAAATGGATACGATAAGAAACAGCTGTATAAAAGAAGATCAACCTGCCAGACATTAGTGTATGCATGTAACATAAAAGCTGGAACTAGACACTTAGCAAACAGTTGTTATACATAAAAGGGGGGATAATAACTTTTTAACATAAGGATTATGTTTAAATGTAAATGGTCTCACAGATATATACAAAAACAGAAAGAGTGGTGAACTATATTAAAAATGTAGAGTACAAATTGGAAAGAAATGAACATGTAAATTCAGTGGAAGACCTGAAACAAAGGAAAAGAAGAGTACTTATATTAATTGCAAGAGGAGCTTCAATAGTGATAGAAGAGGATAAAAAGACAATAATGGTAGATTTGTAGTACCAAGAGGCTACTGGTAAGGGAGGAAGATTATATTGGCATGTAATTATATTCCACCTAAAACTGATATAATAGAGCTTAAGAAAAGTTTGGGAGAAATAATCATCTTTCAGCAGGGAATATTACTTTATAAGTGGGAAATGGAATTTGATTTGCAGCAGTGAAAATGGGGGACCAGAAAGGAAAATATAACAAAGGAGGGTTGATTTTTAATGAAATTTATGAAAATATTTGGCATGGAAGATAATTAATTGAATAGTAGGAATTTGTAGTGAATTTACAAATAATTCCCCAAGATACGAAAATACAAAAACTGGTCTAGACTAGACAAAACATATATTTCATAAGAATGTGTGCATTTAATTGAATGTTTTGATATGCATCCAATAACTATTTAAGATCTTGTGCCAGTAATAACTAAAATCGAAATGCAGGGTAATGAAATAAAAATGAGACACTGGCACTTTCCCACCTTTAAGGAATGGGTAGTGGAAATTATTTGGGAGTTATTAGACAACAGAGAAATTTCTTCTGAAAAAATAGCTAGGGAGTGGGATAAAATTAAAGTGGAGTTTAAAAATAGGGTGAAAATGAAAGAAAGAGTGATATAGTCAAGATGTAACAAGAATTATTTAGAAGGTTATATTGGTTAAATGGTTAAAGTATTGAAGAATAAGGGGTCTCTCACAGAAAAAGAAGAGGAGCAATTGCAGAATGATAAACAGAAAATAAGGGATTACCTCAATAATTTGCATGAGTTTAGAAAGGTTGTTGTTAAGCAACTGTTTTTTGGTAATAACTCCAGAGCACAAAAACTTTTAACACAACGACTCAGGCAACAGAAAGTAGAAAGGGTTGTCACCAAGCTTAGGGAGCCTATAACAAGGAAGATAACAAGAGATCCTGTACAGGTAATAAAAATATTTTGAACATTTATGCAAGTCTGTATAAAGCAGAGAAATAAGGAAACCAAGCAAAGCTACAAATGGAAATCTTTATAAAAGGATTAAATATGCCAAGGTTAGAAGTAGATGCGGCTCAATTACTAACAGGATAGGAGCAGCTGAGATAAAAATGGTGATGTATAACCAATCTACAGGAAAATTCCCATGAACAGATGGTATTCCTGTGGAAGTTTGGTAGCTAGGACAGAAAAAACTGATAAAGATCTAAATGGATTGTTAAACAGGATTTTAAGAGGACGAGAAGCACCAACATCCTTTAAGAAAGTGGTGGCAGCTGTAATACCTAAAAAGTGTAAAGACTCATCAGATCTAGCTTCATACAGGCCCATTTCAATCTTAAACCATGATTATAAAGTGTTTGTCTCTATAATGACTAAAAGAATGGCAAAGGTAATGTCACAACTGATAGGTATGGATCAATGTGGTATTGTGGAGGGGAGACAAACATTTGAAAACATTAACAGAACATCAATGATCCAGAGGGAAGCAGAATGTAAGGAAATACCACTGTTGTTGGTAGATCTTGATGCAGAGAAAGCATATGACAGAATAAGCTGTGACTTTAAAGCATTTGCATTCCCTGATAAAATTATAGGGTTGATTAAGAGGATATATGAGGGATCGGGGGTGAAAATTAAAGTGGGTGCGGTCCTCTCTCATAATTTCTGTTTGAGCAGAGAAACCAGGCAGGGATGTTATCTTGCCCCTTTGTTATTTACATTATATTTAGAACCATTGACAAAGAAAATAAGGGAATCAGAAATTCAAGTTATAATTGGTATGGTAGTCAAGAAAAGCTGTCTCTATTTGCAAATGATATTATTTTATACTTGATAAAACCAGAGCATGACATTTCAGTACTGTGGAACATTTTGAGACAACTTCATATCTTTTCTGGATACAAAATTAACAAAGCTAAAACAAGAGCAATAGCTGGAAATTATGTACCTACACACAAATTGGTTCAGCAATATACATATTTATGGGGAAATGATAAAATGAAGTACTTATGAGTATGGATTAAAAGGGATTCTGGTGTGGCAGTTAAGGATGTGTGGGAAGAGACTAAAAAAAAAGATAATACAAAAAAGTGAGGATGTGGAAGCTCTGTGCTATGGATATGGATAGTAAGATACAAGCAATTTAATGTTTTAGTCCCTTTAGTTTTATACACAGGTCAGGCATATTTTTATCAAGAAGAGGAGAAGTTGTGGATAGCAATTAATAACAAGCTGAAGGATTTTATCTGAGGGGAGAAGATTACAAGAGTCAAGTGGGATAAGCTAATTCTTCCAATAGAACAAGGGGGTCTGGGATTACCTGATTCAAGGGGTATTTCAGAGCTACACGGTTAAGACTCCTATACATAGCACAAACAGAAACCTGTAATTCAATGTGGAAAGGGATAATGATGAAATGGGGGGGGGAGCTCAAGAAACAAGGAAAGACAGGAATTTTGAATGCAGATTTTTAAGGAGAATAATAATAACCGTAGAGAATATTGTAGTCATAAAGTAGCAGAACGTATTCTAAGAACTAAGCCAATACGGGAATAGAGAAAGGAGATTCTGCCAATCGGGATGTCTGCAATTAGTTATACAGGAAATAGGCAAGAAGGGGCTGGAATTTTTTTGGACAAAATTAGAAGAAGAACCAAGGTATTGGGAAGAAATAATTAGAGAGGGAAAGGTAACAGAATGGGAAGAAGTCAAGAGTTTATTTGGACTACAGGCTAGGGATTGCATTCCCTATCAAGGCTTGATATCAGAGTACAGGCAAAGAGAAAGAAATAGGGGGATCCTAAGTGAAAGACTAGCACTGGTAGAGTTTTTTAGTAGAATCTAGAACAGAAGTTGATGTTAAAAAAGGAATAATTAATAGACCATATAAAATATTGCATAATAACTGTAAGAATCAATCAGAAGAGGTTAGAAAAGATTGGGAAGAGTGATTGGATAAGCAATTCACAAAGAAACAATGGTATACATTATCTCCCAAATATGCAACAAAGTCTAGAAGATTTAGGAACTTTGCTTGGAAATGTTTACATAGTTATTATTGTACTCCAAGTAGACTCCAAATAATTTTCCTCAGGTAGTCAGCAAATGTTAGAGGTGTGATTGGGAGGAAAGAGGTAATTGGGAACATATTTTCTGGGACTGTAATGAGTTAGCAGACTTTAAAAAATCCCTGCTGACTACTTTATCAGAAATACTGGGTGAGCAAGTTGGTATGACTAAGGAAATGATTTTCTGAGTTATGATACAGAATCAGAATTGCCTATACATAATAAGGCCTTGCTGAGTCTAATTATGGTGGCTGCCAATAAAGCAGTTACTAGGAAATGTAAATCAAAGTCTAAACCAACTGTACTAAAAGTAGTGGATATAATAACAGAGATTAAAAAAACTAGAAATGGGATCTTTTAAAAAGGGTAGCAGCAAATTACATAGAAAAAAATGGAAATTGTGGGAAGAGTACATACAAATGAGGAATGAGGTTTAAAATAAGGCAGGAGTTGAATGAGCAATGTAATATTTGAATGACAGTTGCTAAATAGATTATAAGTGATGTATGTTTGCAACTCAAATTATGTCAATATGGTTTGTTTTTATTTATATGAATGTATGATTGCTATGTTGTAAGTGATTAATAAAGAAGTTTATTTCTTGTTTAACAAAAAAAAAAAAAATATATATATATATATATATATATATATATATATATATATATATATAAAACTATATATATATATATACACACACATATATATATATACACACACATATATATATATATATATATATATATATATATATATATATATATAATGTTCCATGCACCTGGAAAGCAGCCAAAATATTAGCTAAGCTGAAGAAGGGGAAGGAACATCCTTGGCTTGCCTCTCGCAGACCCATCTCAGTCTTTAATCATGACTATAAAATACTGATAGAATCACTGGCATCTAGACAGGCCTCACTGATGAGTAGTTTTATCCACGTAGATCACTGTGGTTTTATTTTATGCAGTCTGACATTTGAAAATATTCTGAATATGTTAATAGTGCTATAAGAATCTCATTAGTTGGGCCTGCCTTTGCTGATGTCATCTTGTATGCATAGAAGGCATTTAATAATGTTTTGTGGGATTATTTATTTAAGGTGTTGAATAAGACTGGGTTTCTTGGCAAATTTATTGCACTTCTTAGAAATATGGTGTTTTGCCTGTGTGAAGGTGAATGATGAACCCTCTGCAACTTTTAATTTATCCAGGAGATAACATGCAGGGATATCCACTCTCATAACTTCCTTTTGCCTTTGTTCTCTACTTGGAACTACTGTCAATAGTTCTCAGGCAGTCAGAGATCAAAGGTTTTGAGACTGGGTAGGAAGAAACTAAGGTGGCTTATACGTGGATGGTTTATTGATCTACCTAGGGGCCTTGGTAGACATCTGGATAAGTTATTTAGGCTCCTAGACAATCTTGGCATTTCACCCAAATATAAAGTGAATGTAGTGAAAATGCAGACTTAAGAACCACATTCCCACAGATGTAGGTGAGTAAACAGGTGAAATATCTGGGGGGTTTCCTGACCTCAGCTTTAAAGGAGACAGTCAGTGTTACATATAAGAAATTAAAGGATAGGTGTATAAGCCACCTAAAGAAACAGAGGCTGCTAGATTTTTAGCTTAATCAGTGGGTCTAAGTGGTTCACATGTCTGTGCTACCACTAACACTGCACTATTTTCAGGCAATTTGCCTGAAACCGGGGAGTTTTTTCCCCACGATTTAAGAAATGTGGTCTCTGCTTTTATCTCGGGGCAAGCCAAACCTGGATTTGTCTGAGAATAGTTGATAATACCCAGGAAATGGAGTAGTCTGGGACTGTCCAACCTCCCCACATACTGGTAGATGGAACAGCTTAGGATATTTTGTTTATGGCACTTGCAGAATAGGGTCCATAGGTGGGTGGATCTAGGTAGAGATGAGATTTGACAATTTGGTGTGCATCAGTATATTTTTCTATGGTCTAAGGGGTCAAGGGTGTCCAGGATTTGAAAGGAAATAATTGATGTTCAGAAATGTGTCATGTAGAGAATGAAGCAGGAGTCTTGGAGAAGCTTACAGATTGTAGCTGGCCATATTAGGGTTACTTTTGGAGAAGTAGAATGATATGAAACATCTTAAGATGTGGTTATCTAGACATTCTGGCTTGGCATACTGGACTAAATTAGAGGAAGCAATGGGATTTATTTATTAGCAGAGGTTCAGACAGGCATTTGAACTTGGTGACATGAACTTCTTGATTTACAGCAGTTTAGGAGAATTTAATAAAAAGGTGATGGACAGCATTATATAACGGGAGTCCCTTTTCTCATGGGGAAGATTCTGAAATGAGATGTGAATCCTGAACTTCCTTTCTGAAAAGGTTATATAAGCTAACACATGATGCAAGGGAAACATTGAAAAAATGTTGAAGATTGGGAAAATTTGTTGGGTAAGAGACTGACTAAAAGGTAGTAGTGCTGGGTTTAGTAAGCACTGAAATAAGCCACCTTGGCTAGGAAGGTCCACATATTTGCCTGGAAATGCCTCCACAAGTATCTATATACCACACAGGGGCTTTAGAATATATTGGCAGAGGTGTCCATGTAATGTTCCATGAGTTCTGATGGCTCCCCTTGCACAAGGTGGCATGTTTTTTGGGTCTGTTCAATGCTCAGTGAGATCAAATAACAACTCTAGGAGATGGTCGAGGGAATATGGTCTGGTAGGGGTAGACTTTCACAGATGATGTTTTTGGTAGGCATACCTGATAGATGGAACTGGTCAAAATATGACTGAGTTCTCCTTAGATCTGTACTGTTACTTCCAAAAATAAAGCAACAACTAGAAAGTGGAAAAAAGCTGACTCTCCATGACTTCAGTGGTGATATGGACTAGTGATAGATCTAATGGATGAAAATGAATAAGTGGCTGAATAAGGTAATAGGAGCTGGTACATAAATAAGTTGCTTCCTTAGTTTCAGAAAATTGAATCATTGGGTTATGGGACATACTTGGAGGTAGGTGATACTAGAATAGGGAGTGGTAAGGCTTACCTAGTGGATTCATCTCACATGTAAATCATATACCCAATTAACTCCATCTATACAACTGATTCCTTACAACGTAAGTGGTTATGTCATAGGGGTACATAATGAATTTTTTTCTTAATTGTAACTGCTATTATTTGCTCCCATTTGATAGAATCAGCCTGGCAATCTTAGTAGAACTTGACCCAGACATGTTTTACTGACTGACTCAAATTTTCTGCTTTTGTTGCTGTGTTTGTGAATGGTTAGGGGGTCCTTTTGCATTCTGGGGAAGTTTGGTCTGAACCTTTCTTAAGACTTACAGTTTACAGAGTCCCCATCTAGCTGAGTATTCCAGGTCTTAACATTCATTTCTATTTGTTAGATTATAGCTTTTAAGTGTTTATTGGGTGTATCCTGGTTTGTTTACTATTATAAACACTGGTAATGTAATAAATGTTACTTACTGGAATCTTGCAATAAAGACAAGTATGTTAAAAAAATGTAGACTGAAGTGAAATAATTATGTAGACAATAATATAAATGAAGAAATAAAAAGCCTGTCTGCAATAAAAGATTAGTGTAAGCATGACCAATGGACAACAGTACTCAGAAGCAGTGAAAAGATCTGAACTATGAAATAACATGGCTTTTCTAGGGAGGTGCATACATGTCTACCTTCATTTCTTTTTCTAGGGAAGTGCATACACGTCTACCCTCATTCCTGTGTAAGTATTCATTGGTTCCTTACTTGGGGGGCATGCTCTGAACAACCGAGATGAAAATGGCTGCAGAAGAGTGGGAAAACCAAAATGTTAGGATTTAGTCTCACTGCGAATCTCATCCAATGCAGATCAGAAAATGTTGTGAAGACTCATTAGGGTATTTGTATCAAACAGCTGCTAACAGAAGAGAACGACAAGTACATATGAAAAAATATATGCTAGCCAATATTACTGGCTTATTTAGGTATAGTACAGGCTTTGATCTTCTTCTCCCTTATAATTTATTTTTGTTACTTTGCAGGGTTGTAATTATACTCCAGATAGCGAAATCCAAGAACAATGGGACAATTGCCAAAAGGCATTGGAAAGTTATTTGTACAACAGTCCAAGTCCTAAGCACTCAAGTACCACTATCTCTCAGCCAAGGACTTGTGGATCTTGTAGTTTACACAGCTGGCTGCTTGTGCTTGAAACCAGCTACATGTTCAGGTAAGGAGCAGCAGCCATGATGAGGGAGTGTTGCTGCTGCACCTCACCCAAATGTAGTAGTCAGGTTCAGAAAAGGGAACTGCAGCAGCCATGGAGAAGGACTGCAAGGAGGTGGGAGTGCAGGTTAGGGTTTTGGGTAGTG
This sequence comes from Protopterus annectens, assembly GCF_019279795.1. Taxonomy (NCBI): domain Eukaryota; kingdom Metazoa; phylum Chordata; order Ceratodontiformes; family Protopteridae; genus Protopterus; species Protopterus annectens. The sequence continues at coordinate 670,059,041 of NC_056743.1, forward strand.
ATCGGGAGTAGGATTTAGGTTTAGGTGGAGAGGACTTTTAGGTTTAGGGAGGAGGAGGAGAGAAATTTAGGAATAGAGAGCAATTGGAGTCTTTAGGTTGATTGAGCGGGTGAAGAGTTTATGGTTAGGGAGCAGGAGAGATTTTTAGGGGTAGGGAATGATCAGGTTATTTAAGTTTAGGGCAGAAGAAGTGGAGTTTTAGGTTTAGGGGTTGTCAGAGATTTTAGGGTTAGGTAGGAGAGTGGTATGGTTAGAGTTATAGACCAGGTGGGAGTTTTAAGGTTACAGTTAAGGTTCTGATAGGGCTATGCAGTTCAGTAGGGTCAGGCAGAAGTGGCGAAATGGGGTCCTAGGCAGGATAGTGGACTACCCCTCCATACCAGTATTCCATTACTTGGTTGTCTCTCACCAATAATCACAAAACACTATTCAAACCTGTCAGTGTGCATACTATTTTCATTTTACTTCTACAGAGAACACATATTTGTATTTAATTTAAAATGTTTGCTTCATATTTTACTCCCCAAACACTGACAGCCATTTGCTAAACAAAACAGCTTCACAATGATAGCAGACTTAGCATGAAAAACAATAGACTTCTCTTACCCTGAAACTCAAGTTTATTGAAAAATGCATCCAGCAAACCATTAGAGAACAAGACTACAGAAGTATCTCATTAACAACACATAACTTTATTCATCTGAACTAAGTAGCAGACAGACTGTTGTAGCCCAACATGGTGCATTTCACACCTGTATGCCTGCAAAAAAAGAGCTACAGTAAAAATGTATTCATAGTTAAAATATTAACATTAAACTTGTACACTTTTGGACAGCGCAGTGGTGCAGCAGTAGCACTGTTGCCTCACAGCAAGAGGTTCTCCGGTTTGAATCCCGGCTGGAATGCCTTCTGTGTGGAGTCTGCATGTACCCCCTGCGTTCATGTGGGTTCCCTCTGGGTGCTCCGGTTTCCTTCCATGTTACAAAGACATGCATCTGGAGTGTTTTTCCCCAGGTGTCTGCTGAAAATTGGCTTTATTCCAAGTCGGACTTTCCTGGTTAACAAATGCTAAATAAATTAAAGAAAAAAAACTTCAAGCTGACCAGTTTATCCACCGCAAAATAATAAGTCAGCAGTCAACAAAACAAGGAACCAGGGATCATACCCAAAGAATATGGCTCATATGTTGCTGCTCCTCTTTAGTACAACTGATTCCTTTCTGCTTCAGATTAACTGAATGAATGGCTATGTAAATAAATAGGCCAGAAATGTATCTCTACTATCAGAACCATACAGTGGAACCAACTACAACTCTCATTTGCCCTCTCAATTACTTAGCTCAAGAATCAAAGACCCAAAATTCAATACTGACTGCAATCCAGAACATTTTGAAAGAAAGTAACACATTTTACAAGGAAGAGACCAAAATGTCCTTCAGTTTCTTTGCTCAAGAAAAAAATTCTGAAGAAAAAAATATGAAACTCTAATGAATGACATTATTGACTGAATGAATATTTAGTAAGGTAAAGGAAAAACTCATGGAGATAACTTTCTCCAATCAATCTGTCGGGATGTTCTCCTAGACACATACACCACACTGCATCTGTAAATAGTGGTGCTAGTCAGTGGCATAGTTAGTGTGGGGCAAAGGGGACAGCTGCCCCAGGCATAAAGTACTAAAGGGCACACTCGGGAGATCTTGATCACTATTATGAAATAGGACATACTGGCTTTTAAATGCTGGTATTGCATCTGCAACCAGTGCTGAGCTGTAGTGTTCTGTATGTGGTCTAACTGTAGCAAGCAGTTTACTACATAAAAGAAAAAAAAGCTTCTTTTTGTTTCTTTTTTTTTAAATATAAATCTGAGCACTACAATTTGCTATGGCTTAAAAGGAACAATATTTTTGTTTCTTTTTTTAATACAAATCTGAGCAGCACAGCACTCTGTGCATATTATAAACTGTACTGTCTATTTGTTGCAAGTACAACAAACAGTGTGCTACAGTTTAAACTGCAGTATTTTTTATATCTCAAGTGTTTTACTGATATGTGTTCTTTGTGCATAAACTGCAGCTACTGCTTCCTACAAATATAGCAAGCAGTTTGCTACAGTTTAAGGAAAGAAAATAGCTTATTGCTCTGTTTTTTTTGGGGTTTTTTTTACTGTTAGGTGTGGAAGGTGGGAGTGAAGGTGGGGTGTAGTGTAGAAATGGGACCTTATTGGCTCCTGCAGTTTTTTTTTTTTTTTTTGCTTTGCTAAAGGGTGTCAAATCAGGGAATGTATCTAGAAGCTGGATGAGCCAGCTTCTTTTTGTTTCTTTTTTTTAAATATAAATCTGAGCACTACAATTTGCTATGGCTTAAAAGGAACAATATTTTTGTTTCTTTTTTTAATACAAATCTGAGCAGCACAGCACTCTGTGCATATTATAAACTGTACTGTCTATTTGTTGCAAGTACAACAAACAGTGTTCTACAGTTTAAACTGCATTATTTTTTATATCTCAAGTGTTTTACTGATATGTGTTCTTTGTGCATAAACTGCAGCTACTGCTTCCTACAAATGTAGCAAGCAGTTTGCTACAGTTTAAGGAAAGAAAAGAGCTTATTGCTCTGTTTTTTTTTTTTTTTTTTACTGTTAGGTGTGGAAGGTGGGAGTGAGGGTGGGGTGTAGTGTAGAAATGGGACCTTATTGGCTCCTGCAGTTTTTTTTTTTTTTTTTGCTTTGCTAAAGGGTGTCAAATCAGGGAATGTATCTAGAAGCTGGATGAGCCAACTACACCTTTGGGAAGCATTCTTAAATCTATAACTGGTATTCAATACCATGCTTTCTGCCTTAATAAATAGTATACTAGCATGTGCATAAGCAATAATATAAAAGTATTGTTAGTGTCCATACGAAAAATCACCTTGCACTGATCGACTACATTACACTGACCGTGAAACAGTGGCAGACCACTTTGCAATTAAGCCATGATAAAGGATAAATTATTATCCCAGGGATAAAAATTCAGAGGGGGATATTCCAGGGTGACTCTCTGCCACCACTGCTATTATGCCTTGCCCTTAACCCATTAAGCTGTCTATTTAAAATCTTAGGCCATGACTATAATTTGGCTCCTAGAAAACAACAATGTGTAAAGACTTTTCATCTTCTCTTTGTTGATGATTTAAAACTCATCAGATGAGGAACTGAAAGCACAGCTGCAAGTTATCAAAACCTTTTCAGATGATATAATGATATTTGGTCTTCATAAATGTGCAAAAGCATCCTTTAAAGTAGGAAAACTGCAGCATCAGGAAAACATCAGTTTGGGACAAGAACGTGACATAAAAGAACTTGAAGCAAGAGGGAGTGTATAAATACTTGGGAATTGATGAAGGATCAACAATAAAACATAAATAAATGCAAATAAAACTTAGGAATACTTTAGAAGACTTAAATTAATCCTGAAAACAGCATTGACATCTAGGAACAAAATCCAAGCTATAAACCAATTTGCTCTTCCTGTCCTAATTTAGAGTTTTGGAGTGATTAACTGGCCCCAAAACATGTTGGATAGATTAGATAGGAAAACAAGAAGGATGCTTCTTGCTCACCAAATGATTTATAAAAATCAGTGCATACCAAGATTATATATTCCCTGTCTTGAAATTGATTACTTGTATAGATCTGCAATTGTGGGACTCCACACATATCTGAAGACCTCACAAGACCCAAATGCAGTGAATGTTTTGAAACATGAGGAGAATAAATTGTAAGATGACTTCCCTGCTTAATCTAGCAGAAGCATATTGGCATCAAGCAGGAATGAAAATCAAACCAGAAGTAGATACAAATCAGGCAGCAACTGAATGTGCCAAAAAACAAAAGAAAGAATATAAGGTGAAGGACCAGATGAGAAGGCAAGAAATGTGGAAAATGCATAAATATAGTTGCAAGTATAGAAAACTTCCGGAAGAACCACATGTTGATCAGGAACAAACACAGGAATGGTTAAGCTGAGGCAAATTCAAACCAAGAGATGAAAGGTTAATATTGGTGGCCCAAGATAGTGGGCTGCATACATGTTGGTTTACAAAGTCCATTGAACATGTGGGAGAAACAGAAAATGTAGGTTTTGGAAACAGTTACACACCTCATTGCTGGTTACAACATACTAATGACAGAAGGACTGTATAGTAAAAGGCATAATAATGTGGCAAGATTGTTGCACTGGGGATTGTGCAAACATTATGGCATTGAAGTGGCTGAAAAACACTGGAAACATGAGCCACAAAGCATCATAGAAAATAAACTTTACATCACACAGGATCATCCATTACCAAAAGTTCAAAAGATAGATGCTAGAAAACCAGATATAGTGGTCCATGAAAAGAAGACAAAAGTAGCATTGATCATTGAAATCGCCACACCCAGTGACTACAGTGTCTTGTGTACAGAGAGACACAAAGTCATAAAATATCAGGATTTGTGGGCAGAAACAAGAGCAATGTGGAAGAAAGATAGTCAGACAGTCCCAATAGTAGTAGGTGCAATGGGTCTTACAAAGAGAACCTACAATCTTATTTAGATATGTTACCAATACATGTAACTCCATACAAATTGTGAAGGAGTCATTACTGGACACATTGTGGATGCCACAAAGAGCACTTCTGGCTGACATCAAAGACTGAAGCAATACTAATTTCATGAACTTTAATCATACTTTGACTGAGGAATGGGATCCATTTCTGTCATGGTATTAGAAACCCAAAATAGTTGGAGAAATTAAAAAAGGGATAAAAAAATGAGTTGGAGTATATGCAGGTGGGGGGGCATCTACAGTTTCCTCACCCTGCAAATAAAACTGAAGTTCCCATACAAGAAATGCCTGGGAAAAAAAAAAGAAATCTATGTGCTCAATGACCTTATGTAACTGCAATTTATATCCAAATTTGACTGATGTGCCAGGTTTGCACCTTTAAAGATTATGACATATTTTTGAAGGCATCCCCTTAATATATATATTTCTATGTGTGTGTGTGTGTGTGTGTGTGTGAACATGGATCTAGGACATTTGCTCGAGTGAGCAAATGACCGAAACCCAAACGGCCGGGCATACTTACATGAAAGTGCTTTTCACTGAAGAAGCACTTTCGCGTAAGTATGCCTGTTGCCGAGGCTGTACTATGGTGCAGGTAAGAGAAATTCCCCTTTTCCCCACTGTAGTGCAGTCTCGGAGGGAGAATATTAAAGTAGGGGGTGTGGGGGGCCCAGACCCCCACATGGGGGGTGCAGGGGGGTGAAGCCCCCCCCTGCTAAAATGTAAATGTAGTGTTTTATTTTTGTTTTGTAACACGCTTTAATGAAAGCACTTTTTCGATAAAAGTGCTTTCGTTAAAGTGTGTTCGGTTATTATGGATTTGGACGTTTGCTCACTCAAGCAAATGTCCTAGATCCATGTATATATATATATATATATATATATATATATATATATAATATCATCACATTATATTATTTCTGGTAAAGAAGGTAAATTAGTTCTTGTTTTGCACTGTTATTAAGGATGACTCTTTTTCCAGTTTTCTTAGCATGGTAACCTACCAATCTCATGACATTATAGGAAGGGAAGTATGAAAAACAGAAAGAGCATATATCTGCTGTACCTAGACAGCTTAAGAGCTGCAGTAGTACCTGGAATACTATATTTCTATGCTAAATGCAGCTATGAGAGACCCATAATCCTTGCAAAGATATATTACCAATTAGACATTGTAAGTAAACTGTGTAAATGTGACACCAAGTACAAGAGGGGCTGTAGCACTAGAACTGCAACACTGATAAGTTTTTTTTTGTCTTTAACACACAGGGATAAAGTCTGAGTATGATGTAAGTAATTCAAGTTCGAATAGCAACTCAGGCACTGGAGAGGCAAATTATGGGGAAAAGAAGAGTCATGAGGTAATGGCTGATTGCCACTTTCAGGAAGAGATGGTGGCAAGCCAGGGTCACCTAATCAGTTTGAAACTGAAGCTATGACAACTGCCATACTAGGGTGTCAGGCAGTGAGGAGTGTGCTTCCTTGTAGGTATGGATCCTTCACAGTGTTATTGCATGCCCAGTGATGCTCACAGACAAGCATATTGGGAATGGTTAGAGCACATAACAACAAAGCCCTAATATGAAAAGCATCTGTGATATTGCAAGCTCTCAGTTCTCACTGTCTACCACAGATGGACATCCCAATCCACTTTCCACTCCTCCAACCATTCCAGCTGGGTGTTTGACAGCAGTGCATTATTACTTATTATTATTATTACTTTTATTTTTGTATGTTTTTAATACTTTACAAAACATATGGTGCATTTAAAAACATATTGTATATTCCTCCTATTGATGCTTTTAAAGACTTTTGGATATGCATTTCATAACTATCTTTATGTTTTTAGATAACAGGAAGTGCCTAGGAACAGCATAAAGGAGCCTAAAAATCCCTTGTTTCCCAGAAAGCGTTGTAACTGTATTGACTGTGAATGCTGCATACAAAATATGGTTAATACTTCCTATGACATGTGGATATATTAAGGAAACGGACAGTTAACAGAAAATAAATTATAAAAAAAATCCCATATCTCTATTTTTACAAAATAAATTGCAATTTATTAATGTACAATATTTACAATTCAGCTCTAATGAAATAAAGAGTCAAAAGATGCTTAAAAAGATATCACTACAATTCAACTGGTAATAAAATAATGTATTAAAAATGTATGAAACAATATCACTTACTCTTTAAGAAATGACAAAGTCATTTTTTAGCTATTGTGGCTTTTTCCCCCATTAAACAAATATTATTCAGTAGTATCCTATTTGGAATTAAAGGATTAATTTCTTACATTTCAGTTCTTGTTGGAGACCATGTGCTAGTGCTGATTTGCAAGAATATGTGCTTCTGTATTCTCACAGCCATTAGTACCTAGTGCAGCAGTACACTTCTGGTGCTTTCCAATTGGGGTTTAATATATTTGTCATAGTTGTCGCATCAACAAACGGAATGGTGGTTTGCATGAATTACTGGAAGCTATAGCAAGTTTCTTTATGGGCCTTGAGCTAGCAACCTGAGCCCGTAAAACCTGTAACTGCTACAGAAACAATGAGCACTGAAAGGTGCTCATTGCCTGATGTACTACATGGTGCATAAACGGGAGAGAGATAGTAAGTTTCTTTAGGCTTCCATCATGTAGGTGACATGTAAAGAAATGTATCAACTGTAGTTAAAATATTCAGAGAAAGCAGCTAGATGTATAAGGTTTATCAGCCAAAAGGTTCCAGTCAGTTGCACACTCTTGAGTAAATATGAATGCTTCCACAGTCAGAAAAATGTTAATGTCACTAATGACATTATCTGCAAGCTATCCTTCTTACTAATGTTACATTAATCTTCACATTACCATTTCATTACAGTTATTTTAAAATTCAGGTTTAATAGCTGACTAGAATAAAAATGAAACAATACATTCAAGTTTTAAACTGAGAGACATGTTAACTGCTATAATGACTTTGGATCTGTTTTGAAAATAGAGCACAATTTATCAGAGAGCACTTGAAACTTCATCAGTATCTAACTGGTTAAAGCTTCGGATTTTGTATGTTACACTTGAAACTTCATCAGTATCTAACTGGTTAAAGCTTCGGATTCTGTATGCTACACTTGAAACTTCATCAGTATCTAACTGGTTAAAGCTTCGGATTCTGTATGTTACACTTGAAACTTCATCAGTATCTAATTGGTTAAAGCTTCGGATTTTGTATGTTACACATATTTTTCCCATGCCATTATGGGTTTTCTACAAGTGCTCTGGTTTCATCTCAAACTTGCATTTTGATTGCCTATACTAAACTGTTGCTCTTACTCTTATGGGTTGGTCAAGGATAACAAGGGTCCTAAAATATAAGGTTCACTCACCATGTTAATATACAAATAAGCTGGGCCTTTATCAGAATCATAGAACTATTAAAGGTCCGGAAGAGATGTACCAGGTGGCCTCAGTGGGAGTTATTATAGTCATTTAACCCAAAAAAGGAAAAAGATTGAAAGAGCTTTGTCATGTTCTGCAAAGGTACAGTAACCTCAGAATTTGTTTTTCAAATGCTAATTGGTTTGAGGAGGTTGTAATATGACCCGAGTGCAAAAGATAAATCTGTGGTTTCACCTTTGAATAAAACTGAAAAAAAATCCTGCAGCTTAGCTGGTCAAAACATATCTTGTGATCTTAGTTACAGTAACCCACACAACCAACAAAGAAATAGCAAGTGGACACTGCCTTGAGATAATAGAGTATGAGGCACAGGGAAATCCTCCGTAAACTATACCCTACCATAGCATTTTGCTTATTCATACCCTAAGTCACTTCTACAATTAAGCTATTCATAAATCAATTTCAGTGATAACTTTGATGCTGGATCACTTTGATTACTGACAAAATAATCTTGGAAAGCCTGGTTTGTAGACATACTGCAGTCTGATGAAATAATACAGGATGAAGCAAATCTGCCTGTGCATTTCTCTTAGCCAGATGTTATTTTTAATTCTTGATTTGTTAAGGTTAGCTTCAGTCCACTTCATTTGTTTGTGTTTCAGTTGAATAAAACCAGGATGCAAATAATACTCCATCAAATGGTATGGAAATCTGAAACAGCCAGCTACATTGTGCACACTGTTTGCGGCTGGCAGTTGAGGGTAAGCTTTAATTTGTTCTATTTGAAAAATTGAACTAGGCTTATTTTCTTTGCTGTTACTGCATAATTTAATATCATTTTCTATAATAAGAAAAGCATCAGTTGGAGAGTTAGAGAAGTTTTTTTCTTTTATTAGCAGCCCTTTTCATATGAACAGCACACTGACATTGAGTAGATTCTAAACTGTCCATAGGTATGTGTGTGTGGATGTGTGATATGGAAGAAAGGCCTGGCAACCTACTTCCACCCCCCCCCCTTGCCTTGAAAACTCTGTGGATAGAGATGGATCTCCACTGGTCAGTCTAGAAGTTAGCTGCAACTCATAACAGAACAAGTGAGTGAGATTTTCCTACATTAAGAAATACGCACACATAAAGATATAGATAATATATATTATATGTTATATATGTGTGCATATTATGTATATTTTATTTATTTAACATAGGTTTACAGGGAAAGTCCGACTGGGACAGAGCCCATTTTCAGCAGAGGCATGGTGAGAAAGGCTCCAGAAGCATGTCTTTCAAATGTGGGAGGAAACTGGAGCAGCCAGAGGAAACCCAGGCGAATGCAGGAAGGACATGCAGACTCCACATAGAAGCACCCTACCCAAGAATTGAACTGGAGAGCTTGCTACTGTGAGGCGACAATGCTAACCACTGCACCACTGTGCCACCAAAATCAATTTATCAGTCTACTGTTGACTATTTAAAACTGGGATGTTTATTTGCCCCTCCCCTTGTCTACTGGATCTTGCACAGTGGCTCCCCTTCCTGAACCCCACTGACCCAACTGTTCCTTTCTCAGGGTAGGAGCCATGCATATCTGATCAGGCTGTCAGCTCTATGGTCCATTCATTTCCTGACTAGGTGGGCTGTATCAATCCATTTTTTTTCCAGAGAGGCAAGAGTTGGAGGTAGGGAGTGGGTCATTCTGCCTAATCTGGTGGATTATTTTTCCCTAACCCTTAAAGCCCTAACTCATGTGAAAGCTCATTTGAGCTCCACAATTGCTGCATACCCTGAGAGATGAGTGCAACAATGCTTAATTCATCAAGTTTATGTGACACACCACTGCATGTGCTTCACAGGCTTGTATCTAGCAGGTGCAACAGCCAGTGCTTCATCTATGTGTTACCCAAGTGCAAACCAGAGTTACCTCCCTCTCTTGGTCACTTGCAACCCATTGGTATGTAAATGTTAATTGAATAATTGAATTAATTGATGTGAGTATTTATTTTGTTATGTGATTTGTACTGGTTATCTCCTGAAGGCGAAAGGCCGAGGTACTAGGATAATAAAGTGGTACATCTACTTGTGATCTTCTTTTGTTTTTTTTTTAGGGGTTCTGTTCTTTGTTTTGTGGTATTTACCTCGCTCTCTTCCTCCTTTCCTTCCTCATCCCAGGATAAGTGAGCTAGCATCAACTGCTCACTCATCTCCTTGGACTGACCCTTTTAGTGTCCATGCCACTGGTCAAATATGAGTTGTCAGAGTAATAGTCAGGGCTTCATCCCTCTGTGCCATGGGGCCAGAGGATCAAGGCTGTTTTAAACAGTTCCTGCAATGTATGGAAATTCTTTTTGAAGGGGTGCATCTCCTAAAGTCCCCCCAAAGCCCATTACTTAAACTTCTTGAATGTCAGTAGACTGGAAGCTTGACAATGAAACTTATGAACCTATTACAGGGTGCTTGAATGTATTTAACCTAGCGATTGATAGTGTATGGTGAATGATATGGGGCATCATACTTTAATGATATGGGGCATTACACTATAATGATATGGAGCATTACACTATAATGATATAGGACATTCCGCGACAATGATATGGGGCATTACACTATAATGATATAGGGCCTTACACTATAATGATATGGAGCATTACACTATAATGATATAGGACATTCCACGACAATGATATGGGGCATTACACTATAATGATATAGGGCCTTACACTATAATGATATAAGGCATTCCACTATAATGATATAAGGCATTCCACTATAATGATATGGAGTATTACACTATAATGATATAGGACATTCTACTATAATAATATGGGGCATTATACTATAATGATATGGGGAATTAAACTATAATGATATAGGGCCTTACACCGTAATGATATGGAGCATTGCACTATAATGATATGGGGCATTCCACTATAATGATGTAGGGCATTCCATTATAATTATATGGGGCATTACACTATAATGATATGGGGCATTACCCTATAATGATGTAGGGCATTCCATTATAATTATATGGGGCATTACCCTATAATGATGTAGGGCATTCCATTATAATTATATGGGGCATTACCCTATAATGATGTATGTCATTCCATTATAATTATATGGGGCATTATACTATAATGACATAGGGCATTCCATTAAAATTATATGGGGCATTACACTATAATCCTATGGGTCATTATACTATAATGATGTAGGTCATTCCATTATAATTATATGGGGCATTACACTATAATGATGTAGGGCATTCCATTACAATTTTATGGGGCATTACACTGTAATGACATAGGGCATTACACTATAATGATGTAGGGCATTCCATTACAATTTTATGGTGCATTACACTATAATGATGTAAGGCATTCCATTATAATTATATGGGGTATTATACTATAATGAAAATGTAGAGTAAGTATGATGACTCTCTCCTCAACTCCATCTGATGCAGGAAAGACAGAAATATTAGGTGTGGTCATTCTGCCCTCAGTAAAGATGGCACCACAATTTATGGGAAAGATAAGTGGCTTTAATAACTGCCTTTGAGCTGTTGTCTATTAAAGGGGTCAAAGGGATTTGGTGTATATATGGATGGAGGAAGATATACAGTTCACAATCCTGTTTTACAGGTGATGGCTTCACCTCTCCCTTCAGGTGGTACACATCCTCTAGAGGAAATCTGTTTCCCTCAATTCTTCTTTACGTACGGAAAAATTACTAGACTTCCCAACGTAACACCTAAGAATAATGAGGTAGCAGCTGTTCTCTTTTTTCTTCAAACTCTAAATAAAAAAAAAGTGCAGTCCTGTGTCTTTCTTGAGTCAGGAGGGTTGGAGATCTGCATTGTCACTGAAACCTTGTTTAAGCACCCTCAAGTATTTCACAAATTCCAAGACATAAAATCTTCCACTCTTTCATACATCAAGGGACTTGTGAATGTGTGTCTCCCTACAACCATGACAGTCTTAGCACAAAGCCACTTTAATAAATTATTATAAGGAGGTAACAGGACTCCTAGCAGCCATCGGAATCACTGAATATCATGCAGCTGTCTGTTACTGCAACCCCTTGACGAGTCTCGAAGAACATGAAAAATACAGGAGTGACTTAGAAAACCTAGTAATGAAAACTAATGCAGCCATTATGTGTGACTTCAGCTACCCTGCAACTGATTAGACAAGTGCAATTCCAATAGAAAATACAGAACATTCCTTCGTGATTTGCTTAATATTAATTACCTTGAACAAGTGGTGCAAAATCCAGCTGGGCAAAACATTCTGAGTAGTATTCTAACACAGTACTGGTCTGTTTATCCCTTATTATCACCCATTTTCAAAAATAAATAGGTTCATTGGTTCATTGGTTCATAGGTGTGTACTAGGCTAATGGCCCTGGAGCCCTTACAAGCCTAGCCCATAGGATTACCTTGGCATAGTGCCACCTGATGTTAGTTACTAGTGCCTCTTTCGAGCAGATCCACTGGAGTGATCCCCAGGGTGAATTTTCTATTTCCCATCCACGCAACAAGATTTCTCTTGAAGAGGGTCAGTGAGGTGCTCTGCTTGACATGTATGGGAAGTCTATTCCATACCATGGGCAGTCTCTGAGTTATGAACCTGTAACTCCAGCATCTTCTATTGAATGTGGTAATGAGGTTGAGATCTCTGGAGCATGAGGTGTGGAGGGATTGGGATTTCTTTAGATGTAGCATTTCTAACATAGCTAGGTCAGACATGGCTTTGTAAGTCAAGCAGAGATCACCTCTAATTAGGCGATATGAGAATAGTTGGAGTTTCTTTAGTCTGTCCATATAGGACAAGTGTTTAAGGTCTAGGATCCTCTTTGTGAGGTACGTTTGTGGCCTCTCCAATTGTTGCAGATGTCTAGTGAGGTACATACCAAATGGAGCATTGTACTCTATGATTGGCCTAATGAGGGAAGAGTAGAGGGAGACAATGACCTCTTTCTTCCTGGATGCAAAACTCTTAGTAATGAGATGTGTCATGTAGAAGGACTTTCTGACCACAGTGGCAATGTGGTGGTCAAAAGAGAGGTTGCTGTCAATCTGTGTTCCCACATCTCTTATAAGGCCTTCTGTGTTCAGTGAGCTACCATCAATGTGGTAATTCATGGGAATCAAGTTTTTCCCAAAAGGAATGATGACACATTTTTTGGCATTGAGCTTAAGGCCATGGTTCTGACACCAGTCGTTGGTCTCAGTGAGGCCTTTCTGCAGGATGTCAACATCATTTGGGGAGTTAATAATAGCTCCCAACTTGCAGTCGTCTGTGAACTTTGTCAGCCAGAGTCCCTTTGTGTTGGCCTGGACTTCAGAGAAGTAGATACCAAACAGGAGAGGACCCAGGACTGAACCCTGTGGGACTCCACTCATGATTGGTTGGCAGTCCGACTTGGAGTCAGTGATTTTCACACTGTGGATTCTATCTGTGAGCCAGTTTTCAACCCACCTAGTGATATAGGCATTGATGTCTAGTGTAGTGAGTTTTTCTATGATTCCTGAGTGGGGAATTGTATCAAAGGCCTTGGCCAGATCAAGGTATGCTGTATGAACCACCTTGCTTTCATCCACAGCTCTGGTGACTGACTCAAAGAAGTCGACCAGGTTGAGCAGGCATGATCTACACTTCACAAAACCAAACTGTGTGGTATCCAGCATTTGGAGATTCCCTGTATCTTCATTTATTAGGTCCATCATGATGCGTTCCATAGTTTTGCATATCAGACTCGTCAGGCTAATGAGGCGATAGTTCCCAGGGTCTGTAGTCATTCCTTCTTTGTGGACAGGGATGACTGTAGCAGTGTGTCATTCAGTACAGTCAAAGCCTGAGGTGAGGCTATGATTGAACAGTTCACACAGGTGTGGTGCCAGTTCACTCTGTTAGTCACAAAGTTAGCTTTGGAGAAGTTCATATAGAACACAGCCAGTGATATTGTCAGGTCCCATACAAGCTGTATTCTTGGCCTTGGAAAGTGCTGCTTAACCTGTGCAGCAGTATACTGGGTGCCTGGCAATCTACTGGTATTGTGATTGGTCCTTTGGGGGGGAGACGGGTAAAGCTGGCACTGAATCTGTCAGCCAGCATAGTGGCAATATCTGTTCCCTCGGTATAGGAGGTACCATTGTGCAATAACTCAGAGCAAATCTGGGTATTGCCACGGAGATTCTTTACATAACTATAGAAGGCCTTGTGGTTGTCTTTACTACCTGCTGCAATTCTGTTTTCATAGCTAGCTTTAGAGGATTTGATGAGGGATCTCAACTTTTTGTTGAGGCTGATAAGGGAGTTTTTCCAGTTTTGGGACTTCACCTTATTCCACATCAGTATCTTCCTTCTGTTTTAGAGTTTGCTTATGGCAGGGGACCACCAGACTGGCTTCCTTTTTTTTGGAGGAGAGCATCTTGGTTCTATTCGGTATGGTGAGATCCATGCATTTTTGTACGTGTTTGTACAGTGCATTGGTGTCTGATTCGGCAGTCATGCAACCATTCTCCATTTGCATGGATGATGTGAAGTTAGCCACCTCTGTTTTTAGGAGCCCAAAGATAGCTTTGGAGAAGTTTTTCATGGTGGTTACCTTTGCAGGTGGGGTGGGTGGGATGTGGATTTCCAAGGTGATTAGTTTGTGGTTGGATCTAACCAGGGAGGAGTTGACTATTGGCATAGAGCAACAGTCACCCATGTTAGTAATGACCAGATCAAGGATGTTGCTACCTCTAGTGGGGGTAAGAACAAGCTGGTCCAGGTCATTGGAATTAATGAATTCCAGGAAATGTTGGGCAAGTGTATTGGTACATGAGTAGTTTTCCCAGTTAATGGAGGGGTAGTCGAAGTTGCCCAGTATGAGAGGGTTATGTTGGACCCTAATATTCTCCAGGGTGCTTAGGAACATGTAGTGAGAGTCTTGGGACATGTATATATAGCAGGCTACGACCTGAATCTCTGTCTTACCCAATGTTAGCTGCACCTGAAGCATCTCTGATGTGTTATGTTGAGCTACCAGTCTGGAGGTGTACTCATCCTTTATAAATATGAAAACACCGCTGCCTTTGGAGCTTCGGTCCAAGTTCTGGGGCCGAAAGGTGTGGAATGAGTTAGAGACTGGCAGTGCAGGGGTGCTTTCTGCTGCTTTGAACCAGGTCTCTGTTACACAAGTGTCGATGTTCTCCATTTTAAGGAGTGCTTCGAGTGAGTGTATTTTCTCCTCCATGTCTCTTTTCATGTAGCCCAGGGAGGCACATCTCAGGTCATTCACACCCACATGTACAATGACAAAGTCATATCTGTACCTATTGTTGAGGGACCCAAGTGCGTGCGTTATGTGGCGGATCCTGGCACCCGACAGACAGCTGACTGTTACTTTCTCCTTGTTGATATTTAAACCTGCTGTCTTTCGTTGCTTTAATTATTTTCAGGAAAGTCTAAGTTATAACAATAAATATGAAGATAACACGGGGAAGCCTTTTTTTCAACTCTTATGCTTTACATAAAAAAAAGTCTTGCTGATTTTTCATGTTGAACAGTGGACATATATCACAGAATCCATACATTAATATAGTGTTTCATATCACAAATAGCTCTTGACTTCACCTGTAAACTGATCAGTTAGTTATTATGCTTTTAATTAATGGCTTTGTGTTTATATGAGTAAAATTGTTGTTTGAACTTATGGCTTTAACAAATGGGCAATTAATTTTTGCTAAAATGATGCAATATTCATTCATTACATGAAAAGTGTGTAATTAATTACACCTCCAGGATCAATTCCCTTCAGTTTTAATGAAAATATGTTATTGTTTCCATAGAATGAAAAACATCCCCATATGTCCTGTTACATGTTAGATACATTTAATCATGAAGGTGTTTAGTGCAAATGTTTTTTGAAAGTCTGATGGGGTACAGCCTTAATAAGGAGTTAAATGGCAAATCATTGCATCATCTCCTTTTATACAAACTCTGTATCAGCTACCTTCTCGGAAGCACTATAAAACCCTTTATTTATTTCTTTGATACATCATATACATCATAAATGCTATCATTTTAATCATACAACTCTTATAAGATAAGAAACCCATCTGAGACTCTTTTCCTGAATTATCACCTAATAATTTTATTGCATTTTATTTTCCCAATACAGTTAAACTGCTTAATTTTTTTAATATGGTCTGATAGCTACATATATAATTGATCAGTAACTGCTCAACTGCTTTTCTCGTTTCCTAATGATTTCTGAAAGCTTTATCTAAAAGATATATATTTCTAACTGCTTTTTATTTTCCTTACGCAAAGTCATTCTGCCAATGTGCTAACAGTTTACATTTTCCACAATGTCCTCTCACCTCTCCCCACAGTCCTTTCTTTCTTGATGTTTTCTTAGCACTTTCTCAAGTTGGGTAAACTGCTATCAGCACATGATGGATCCAAGGTTATTTTTATTTGAACCACACATTTTGGTAGCTCCTTTCATATGATTTCCACAACATTACAGAATCAGGAAATGTGGTCTAAGTCTGTTTTCTCCCAAGCAGATTCCAGGTTAACAGGCTTGGCTCAGCAGGGCACAGAGAATAGGTTTATCATTTGACATGGCCTCAGGAAATGTATTCCTGTCAGCATGTGTAATATTCAGATTCCACATTTAACATGCACATCATTTTTTCTTACCATTTGTAGGCCACCTTTCCTCATTTCCAAGTCCATATCCCATCCTTTGTTTCAAGCTTGTAAAAAATCTCCTATTCAGATTAACCTGCCTATCTAGTGTGAATTTTAGTGTTTTCCATCTTTTTACGCTCCATTATTCCACTGTTCTGACTTTTTTCTTAAAAAGATGTTCACTCTCTCAGTTCTGCCCTCTACATCTCTTCAGCGAAGTGTGTATGCTGTTGTGTTGACATTCCACTGACAGTACTCTGTTTTGTTTTCTTGAAGGACACCATGTCCAGATGTGTTTTTTTTTTTTTACAATGACATTCATTCAGGATGATTGACAGCAGCTTGTGGGTACTGATATCAGTTACTGCCCCTTTGTTGGTATTTTTCCCGTTCTGTCTATGCCACTCTCTGCTCATATCCTGTTTGCCTTTTAAGACTCATGCTAAGTAGTGTAAAAAAACACGTGTGGCAAGACTTTGTCATTTTCACTATACATCTAACTTAGAACAAAAAAATTATAAAAGAGCATTGCAAATTTGTTCCGTATAAAATAATGACTATTCAGTATTTCTGTTTCATTCCATTCCTGCTGTTTTACTATGGCACATCCAATGGTTAATTTCAAGACATTTTGATTGTGTATCAATGCATTTATGTTTTTACTACACCTCAGCCTGTTATTTCTTTTCCTTGTTAAATGAGGAGGTACATGAGACCCAGTACCCTTTTTTATATAACACAAGACAGCAAAAGCACTACAATATTGTATCATTACTGATACACAAGGTAGAGTACCTGAACTCCTGCAAGCTATACTACATTTTAAATCAAATGTACGAATATGTGAACAAATGTGAGGACATATTAACTATACAGACACTGTTGAGGAGCAAAACAAAACCAAGTGAGAGGCTGAGATAGAGATAGGGAAAAATAGTACAATATGTCCATTAGGAATTCAAGAGCATTCTTGATAAGAGGAAGGACATATTGGGGGGGGGGGGGGATAGTCATGGAGCATATCAGTACTCCATTCCTGGGGTCCGTAAATGTCCGATTTAATCAAGCATCAGCTTCCTATGCACTGTAATAATGAGCCTAGAAGACATTTGGGTCTGGCAATTTTCAGTAGACTCGTGTGTGTGTGTGTGTGTGTGTGTGTGTATATATATATATATATATATATATATATATATATATATATATATATATATATATATATATATATATATATATATATATATATATATATATATATATATATATACATATATATATATATATATATATATATATATATGTGAGTGTGTGTGGTTCCCCTGTGCTTGACTGAATGTATGTTTGCTTGACAAATGCAGGGGTTGAGGGTACAGATGGCCAAACGGTGGACATGTCAATGGTATAAAATGTTGATACAGGTAAGTGGGGTTGGGGGGGGGTGAGACCGTGTGTGTGTTTATGTGAGTTAGGGTTAAGGTCAGGTCACTATTCAGACCATTTGAGGCTAGTGTTATCAGAGGCTTTAGTTTTAATATCAGGAAAGGAAATAGTTTTCCTCTCCCAATATTGTTGTTTACTTTTTTTGATATTGTGTATAATCAAACTTATTTTGTTAGTGTTTTGCATTTGATGTTAGGGCAGCTTATATATATATATATATATATATATATATATATATATATATATATATATATATATATATGGTTTACTATCATAAATTCGAAAGTAAAAATAAATAATGTCTTTATTTTCGAATTTATGCATCGAAAATGAACATTTTCGAATAATAGTAAACTCGAAAACAAGGGTGTATTGTTGAAAATGTCGCTTGCGACATTTACGGCGATACACAGCACGCCCACCCTTCCCATAATCACCTACCTACCTAACCGAACACACGGTTATGCAGGGGGGCTGTGCCCCCCTGCACCCCAGGGGGCTGTGCCCCCCACACCCCCTAACTTAATATTCCAACTCCGAGATCACACTACAGTGAGGAAAGGGGTGTATTTCCCTAACCGCACTGTACCGCGATCCCCTCCCATGACCGAAAGTTAGAATTGCGAATGCACAGTTCATTCGCAATGCAAACCTTCGCTCATGTCACCTGCCGTAATATGAAGTATTCGAACATCTGATGTTCGAATACTTCATAGCCGTGCAAATGCACGTCGACATAATGATAGCAAACCTATATATATATATATATATATATATATATATATATATATATATATATATATATACACACATACACATGCACACACACTCATGTGTGTCTGAAAGAGCACTGACCCTCTCTGCTTCTTGTTTACCCTAAAATGGTTCAGAGGAATATGCAAAACACTCACTCAGGTGCAGTAATCTTTCTAGTGGTTGGTATACATACATACAGATCACACACAAATATATGTATATATTCATAGTTCTGTGAACTAAAGAAAAATGGCTTGTTGCATACTAACTTGTTGTTCTACTATGTAGTGGATAATGTTTCCTAAGCACCTCATTTTACATTCACTGTATACTGTCAGAATCCCACCCCCATGGAAAATAAAGGCAGACTTCAGGGCTTACCCTGTCCTTATGCCTTGATTTGACTAAACTGCATCTTGTGGAATATCTCTGTGGAATGCTGATGTACTTACATAATCCAGTTTTGCTAAATGCTTTAAACACCCTACAGGCACACAAGCTTTGCATGTAACTCTTTTATGTGGTTAGATAATTTATGTTCAGAAATAAGATGCTAATGGACAGCCTGTGCAAAAATAGTATTGTCCACATGTCAATAAATATTTAAGGGCCGTATACAAGAGACACGGTAATTCTTTTAATGACTAAATAATGTAGGTAAACAACAAATGACAAATTTTTGTTAGTATTACATTGAATATGTCAGTAAGACAAACCATACAGTTTGTCTACTTAACTCCCAAGACAACTGCTATATTTCATATGAATAAGCTACTATGCCACCACTTAACCCACAATGCCACAAAAAAGTACAAGCTGTACCTTTCAGTGCATCTTCTGTATTAATTTCCATCAGCTACATGACCATCATACATTTGGTAGACCCATTCATTACTTTTGTATTGCATTTGTGTCCTGTAAGTTTAGGAATATGCTGCTGAGGGGAGCCTTTCCTCTTAAGCAAATCTCTCAGGTGTTCACTCTGAAATCATTCCTTTAAGTGCTTACATTTCCCTACCATGTCAATCTATCCCCCTGCTGTTTTGTATGGAGTATACCCTAGGTTACACTATTTTCTAAGCAGATTAATTACTGCAACAGTTAACAGCTGAAGTGCTCCCTTTTGTACCCTTTCTAGAATTTCAGTGTCCTTTTTGCTCTGATCTTGTGAATACAGCACTCCAGTTGACATCAAGCAAAACCAAGGCAAGAACAGCTTATTTCCCAGCATCTGTGCAATACATCACAATATTTTCATTTATATTTTTACTAATACCCCTAGCTGCCATTTGTCACATTCTTGAGCTACTAGGATTTTTATTTACAAAAAAAGTCATATTTTCTCCACTGTTTAATGAAAGGAATGTCTTGGAATTGAATAGAAAAGCTCTAGCTGGAACACAAGCTGCATTCCTTTTTCAGTGTTTCTGTGATACAGAGGTGGTTATAGTTGCTTGGGGACAGAGTACCACAACCTTGACGGCAGTATTGGTGCATACCCTTCTAGAAGAAAATGCAAAAAAAAAAAAAAAAATTGCACATCTATGTATTTTTGTTATTTTACTCTGCACTGTATTGCTTCATTATGCTTGCTCATTATGCACATTTTATGTAAATGTATTTCCTGACTGCTTGAATCTTACTCTTGTATTATACCATTAACTTTATGTAACCATGTTTCATTGTATTGCTTGTGGAGCTTTTCTCCCCGGGCCTCCACTGAAAATGGGCACTTCTTGGCCCAGTGGACTTCCCCGGTAATCAAACTGAAATAAATAAATAATGTCTTACCAATCCATTTCTTGGTAGACAATGCCAACAGAGCAAACAGACCCTTTGAACACATGGGCTATTCAACATATATAGCTATAGTCAGGCAGCTAAAAATCATTTTCCTAAATGGCAATATTATAATATATTTGGGTTTACTATCAAAATGTGGAAAATCAAAAAAGTTCCACTTTTTGATCAAATTCATTATCCAAATTTGGTAATACAGAATTACCAAAATGTCAGAAATGGTAACCACAGAATCAACATTCGAACACCGGAAGTTCCAATGTCAAAATTCTGTGTTACCAGTAACGTTTTTGCAGGGAGGGCACCCCCCCCCCACACCCCCTGCAAATTATATATTCCAAGTCTGGCATCGCACTACAGTGAGGAAAAGGGTAAATTCCTGATCGCCACTGTAGTGCGATGTGTTATCAGAACATCTATTCCATATTAGAGAATGCACACAACCATTCGTTAATGAGGATTCAAACATTTCTGGATCGGCATTACAGAAACTGGAAAACACGCATTCGGCTATCCCAGTTTTGCATAAGCCCCATTCCACATTTTGATAGTAAACCATATATTTAATACTCAAAATCTCAAGTTCATCAAAGAGAATGTTCTACACCCCGAATCTTAAGTCCCTGCATCTGTAAGTGAAATTTGAAAATAATAACTGATGATGTTGAGCGCAGAGTTAACAGTAACAGAAAGCAAAGTATAACCACCCTCAACCAAAAAAAATACATTTGAGCTTGATATGATGCCAGTAATGAGTAGAAGTCAGGCCTCATTTTCTTGTGTTATAGTACTGATTATTTTTAGTTAAACCATAGCAGACTTGCAGTAGCTTGTTCTTCATAATTTTATTTGCCATGCTGACCAAGAGCTCAGCTCTCAAGTACTGTATTGGATAAGTGAGATAGGTACTCCAAAGTATTTTTCCACTGAACAGATATTAAGTTAATGGCCCTTAACTAAGCAAACTGATTGTGATCACATATATTCTTGAGAGAATTCTAGGCTGATTTCAAAGAACATGGACAGAAAATAGTGCTACATTTCTTATAAACAACAGTACATGGATTGGTGCCAGTAGAGTAGATACTCTGTTTACAAATATAGCACACCTTTTGAACAAGAACACTAGTCCATCTACCTACTTAACTGAATAAACTACTGGAAACTTCAACAAGGTGTCTTTTTTCCTCTCACAGGGAGAGTATCAGAGAGACATAGTCTAATAGATCTGCTAGGTAAAGTGATTCTAGCTGGACTAATCCTTTATATTTTGTTTCTTGTTAGTTCTGGCACCCTCTGGGTCACAGGTGGGATACCAGACTTCACTCGAGCCCTCTGGATTACCTCTGTTTTCTGTTTAGAAATATACCTGGGACTGGGTCTGTTCCCACATAGGTCACTGTTCTTCATCCTGTGACAGCCAACAAAGACAGGTACTAGTGGCTACCTCATGCCATGCCAAAGTCATGCAAGAATCAAAGTGACTACTGAAAGCCTTACAAATGACTTCAGAGCACTAATATGTTTACCCCTGTGCTAGGGGAGAGAGATCTCATAAGTGGATTCCTTACTAGATGTGGAATGATATGAAAAGAAGGCATTGAGATTATTTTCTAATGTTCTTGAACAAATAACTCTCACAAAAGGATTTACATTTTTTATATAGCTCTTTCACTTATTTGATGATGCCCCAAATATTAATGTTGATTTCACTTGGAAAAATCCTAAATGTTAGCCACAGGTGATGTTTATTTTTATAAAGTATACTAGTGATTTTACTACATCACACTGGTTTATTTTAACTTCATTATGGCTTTCAATGAAATGAATTACTCCACAAAAAGAGAATAATTTACTCTAGGATTGACCAACATGAGGCAATCACAGTAGGATTCAGTGGTCCAATCCCAGTAGAATAATGCTGCTGTTTTGTCATAACCCTCTTTATAATATATCCCAATGATGGCATGAGTGTTTCTTTCTTTCTTTTTTTGTACTTAAAAGGTTCCTCAAGACAAGAATGCATTTTACATATTCATGGTCATGTGATTAAATAAAATTATAATTTTATAACTAAAATTTCAAATGATTGATATACAAAAACAATGCTGTTATGCCTACTGAATTTTCTGATAACATAGCAGTAGACTGATGTTAAACTATAATTGAACAAATAAACCTCAGAGGGTTTACAAGATGCTTGGTGGCCCCACTCAGTAAAAGGAAAGTTTAGGTCACCATAAGAACCGACATTTGCGCTCTAGAAAAAGATGTAAATGAGGAATGAAAGTTGACCCTCCTTTCTAACTAAAGTAGGGCATCAGTACTGTCCACAAAATGTTGTCCTTAAACGTCTGCCACAAGATAAATTTCACCTCTGTGACAGACTGTTGTGTTGGGAAAGTACTTTTCAAGTTTTTCAGAAAAACAGACTGCTAGGTAAGAACATTTTACCAGCCTCCCAACATGCTGCTGCTGTTGTATTCCTAAATCTGATTGCTCTGGTGTTGTCCACCTCTTATGTTAATTTGACCACAAAATTCCTTCTCACTCCTCTTTCACTGTATCTTGTTAATAAATACAAAAAATATATACTTTTTTTATGAAGGCACTTCATATAAAGACTGACATCAAGGAGCAGTCTGCCATCACCAAGAATGATGCCTAAATTCAAGGATAGAATAATTAGCTTCAATGTTTTTCCTTCACTTAAACTAATTAACTTCACTTACCCTTTTGTTGTATTAAATTTATCTTAAGTTCTGACTACTCTCAGATAATTGCAGGTGAAACTTCTGAAACAAAATTTCCCCTCAGAACTAGTCCTCCTTACTGTTATGACAAAACAGGTTATGCACTGCATGTTCTCAGCCGTCACTGTTCTGTAATGATTTTAGTTTTGTACTACTCGTACATTTTATAAGCCACGATGGTGCAGCTGTAGCATTGTTGCCTCACAAGAAGAGGCTCTCCCATTCGATTCTCAGCTGGAGCACCTTCTGTGTGGAGTCTGCATGTCCTCCCCGCAGTCGAGTGGCATTCAAAAGACATGCGTAGAATGGGCGTGCCTTCGTTGAAGTTTGGGCGTCAAGCCGGCACCTCGGCACCCATAAAAAATCTACTGCCAATCATTAGCGGACCGGAGCTCCGCTGTGGTAACCCCTAACTGGGAAAAGCCGGAAGAAGAAGAACTACATGTACATTTTATAGCTGTTATCAAAAAACACCTCCTGTCACCATTGAGTCCTGGCCTGCTTTATCCTCATTCTTAGCCAGCCTGTTAGAATTAAAGTTTCTGAGGCAATGCAGTAACCATCACATGGTTATTGCCAGCCTATTTCTCCTAGCACATATTGATTGATCTGTGAGATATGTACTTATTTATTTCATTTGGAGGCTGGTCTCTTCATCTTCTCCATGATCAATAAACGGCACCACAACACTACATTATAAAAGCACATCACCACTTCTACATATACTGATGTAGTATAAAAATATTCTTGCCTAAATCTTCCTAGGTCTCCTGATCATCCATCTACCTGACCTCAGCCATGTAGCCAAGATAATTGCACCTAAGACTACTGCTGCTGGGAGCCACCTGTATTGCAAGCCCATCTCCTTAAGATCCCATAAGCTTGCAGTACATCCCATACATGTCTTAGTCCCAGTGACTCCATTTTCAATCACAGAAACACAACACTCAGCAGGTTGGCAAGGATAGGTGATAGCTAGCTGCCACTCTAGTGCTAGGTTAAGGATGTTGCCAGGGGCCCTAGGTTCCTTGCACAAAACCAGATATGATTGTGACCTCAGAATTGCTCATGTGGATGAGAGCTATCTTAGACTTTCCACCCTGGGGGAGATTCAGGAGATACATATTTTTTAACAAGAAATATCTTTATTGAATTATCACTTATGACATAAACAACCATACATCTATATAAATGAAAACAATCAGTACTGACATGTTTTTAGTTGCAAACATTATGTGTAACATATAATCTTTTATATAGTCATTGTCAATTGAAGCTCATTCAATTCCTGCCCTCCCTTAAAATTCATTCCTCCTCCAAAACATTATTCTGCATGTACTGTTTTCTATGTAATTTCATCCTACCCTTTTCTAAAGATCCTACTTCCAGTTCTTTTATCTCAGCTGCTATATTCACTACTTCCAGTACAGCTGATTTAGAATTTGATTTCCATTTTCTAGTAATTACTTTTTTGGCAGCTACCAGAATTAAACGTGCCAAGGCCTTACTCTGTCTAGGCAATTCCGATTCTGTATCACAACTCAAAAAATCATTTTCTTAGTAGCACCAATTTGCTCACCCAGCATTTTTGACAGAGTTTGCATGGAATTTTTAAAGTCTGCCAACTCATTACACTCCAAAAAAATTATGTTCCCAATTACCACTATCTTCCCTGTTACACCTCCAACATTTACAATCTACTTGAGGAAAAATTCTTTGGAGTCTGCTTGTGGTATAAAAATACCTATGTAAACACTTCAAAGCAAAAATCCTAAACTAGATTTTGTTGCATATTTGAGAGCCATATATACATGTCCTCCAATGATTTATTTATGAATTGCGTATCCAATCTCTCTTCCTAACCCTTTCTAGCCTCCTGTGATTGATTCCTATAGTTATCACACAAGCTCTACTAATTATCTAAATATCCTTTTTTTAACAGCAGCTTCAGTTCTGGATTCTACTAAAAACTCTACCAGTACTGGTCTTTCACACAGGATCATCATATTCCTTTCTCTTTGCCTGTACTCTAATATCAATCCTTGATAGGGAAGGTAATTTTTAGCCTGCAGTCCAAATATATTCTTGGCCTCTTCCCATTCTATTACCATTCCCTCTCTAATTCTTTACTCCCAATATGTTGACTCCTTTGCCAGTTTTACCCAGTAAATTTCAACCCCCTTGCCTATTCTCTGTGCCCCTAATATCAGTCATCCCTATCAGCAGAATCGTCTTTCTCCATTCCTGTATTGGTTTAGTTCTTAAAATTCTTTCTGCTACTTTATGAACATAACATTCTGTATGGTCATTGCTATCCTCCTTAAGGATATGGATCCTTAATCACAGTCTTTCCTTAGTTCTTCAGCTTCCCTCTATTTCATCATCATCCCATTATACTTTGAATTATAGTTGGGTTGTCCTATGTATAGAAACCTTAACTGAAGCTCTGAAATATCCATTCAAATCAGGTAATCCCATACCATCTTCTTTTATTGGAAGTATCAACTTATCCCACTTGACTCTTGCTCTCTTCCACTTCCAGATAAAATCTTCAACTCTTTATTATTTGGCATCTACAACTTCCCCTCTGTATGATAAAAATATGCCTGACCTGTATATAAAACTAAAGGCGCTAAAAAGTTTTTCACTGTTTGTATCTTGCTATCCATATCCATAAAACAGAGCTTCTGATTTCTCAGTTTTTAGATTATCTTTTTATTCTGTTCCCACATATCCTTAGCTGCCACAACATAAACCTTTTTAACCCATACTCCTAAATATTTCATTTTATTATGTCCCCATAAATATGTGTATTGCTGAACCAATGTATATGTGGGGACATAGTTTATAGGTATTGCCTTTCTTTTATCTTCATTAATTAATTTATTCTGAAAAGAGTTGAAACCGTCTCAGAATTTCCACAACACTGACATGTCTTTTTCTGGTTTTATCAAGTACAAAATAATATCATCTGCAAATAAGTCTACTTATTTCCTTACATTTCTGAGTCCTTTATTTTCATTGCCAATGGCTTTAAATATAACACAAACAATAACAAATGGGATCCCTTGCCTAGTTCCTCTCTTCAAACAGAACTTAGAGTGGAATCCCCCCACTTTAATTTATAACTCTGATTCTTCATACATCCTCCTAATTAACCTTTTTTTTGGAGATAATCTTATTAAATTTACTATTATATAACCCTATTAAATTTACTATTATATTATACTAAAGTCCTAAAGCGGTGGTGGTGCTGCGGTAGCGTTGTCACCTCACAGTTAGACGTTGCCTGTTCGATTCTCAGTTAGAGCGTCTTCTGTGTAGCTACATGCGTGAAAGGGTGTTCCTTCGTTGAAGGTTGTGCCTTAGGCCCGGCAAGCCAGTATGTAAAAATCTACTGCCAATCATTAGCGGACTGGAGTTCCGCTGTGGCGACCCCTAACCGGGAAAAGCCGAAAGACACAAACATTATACTAAAGTCCTAACTTACTCTGTTGAATGCTTTCTCTGCCTCAAGACCTGCCAGTAACAGTGGTATTTTCTTACATTCTGCTTCCTTCTGGATCATCACCATCATTCTAATAAGATTGTCAAATGTTTGCCTCCCTTCCACAAAACCACTTTTATCCATACCTATCAGTTTTGGCATCACCTTTGCCATTCATTTAGCCATTATAGACATAAACACTTTAAAATCATGGTTTCGAATCATGATGTTGGATCTGATGGGTCTTTACCATCTTTAGGTATTACAGCCACCACAGCGTTCTTCCAGGATGTTGGTGCTTCTCCTCCTTTAAAAAAAATACTGTTAAACAAAACCTTCCAGATCTTTATCATGTTCTTCCCTCCTAGCTTCCAAACTTCTACAGGAAAACCATCTATTCTTGGAGACTTTCCTATAGATTGGTTAAACATCACCATTTTTATCTCATCTTCTCCAGTCCTAACTGTTAATAACTGAACCTCATCTCCTTCTAACCTTGGCATATTTAATTCTTCCATAAACATTTCCATTTGTACTTTTTCTTGATTTCCACATTTCTCTGCTTTATATAGATTGTCAAAAAATTTCCAAAATATTTCTAATACATCTACAGGATTGCTGGTTACTTTTCCTTGTTATACGATCCCTAAGCCTGGCAACAACCCTTTCTACTTTCTGTTCCTGAACCATTGTGCTAAAAGCTTTTTGTGCTCTGGTGTTATCAAAAAAACGTTGCTTAACAGTAGTTTTTCTACACTCATGCATATTATCCAGGAAGTCCCTTATTTTGTCATTAGCACTATGCAGTTTTATCTCTTCTTGATCTGTGAGATTTCCCCCTGTTCTGCTATACTTTAACATTTGTCAGTCCCTCTAAATAATTCTTGTTTACTTTTAACCGTATCACTTCTTCTTTTATTTCTACCCTATTTTTAAACTCCGCTTTCATTTATACCATCCCTTGGCTACATTTCCTAAAGAAATTTCTATCATCTCTAATAACTCATGAATTAATTTCCAGTACCCTTTCCTTAAATTCCTCTCTGTTTAACAGGTGGAGAAGTGCCAGTGTCTCTTTATTTTATTACCTTGCGTTTGTAATGTAGTTATTACTGGCACTTGGTCTGAAATAGTTATTGGATGCGTATCAAAACTTTCAACTAAATGCACTTGTTCCTGTGAAATATAATTTCTGTATAGCCTAGTCCAGTTTTTGTACCTTGGGGAATAATATGTAAATTATCTCTGAGCTCTTACTACTGAATTCACATCTTCCTTACCAAATATTTTAATGAATTTCTTCAAAAATCTACCCTCTTTTTGTTATATTTTCCTTTATAGGCTCCCACATACATTCTCACTGTTGCAAATCAAATTTCAGTCCCCACCTTTAAGTATATTCCCTGATGAAAGCTGATTACTTCTCCCAGAATTTTCTTAAGTTCCATTGTAATAGTTTTAGGTATAATATAAATATATGCCAGTAGCCCCTAGCTACCACAAATCTACCATTATCTTTTTCCTCTTTTATCACTATTGGAGCTCCTCTAGCAATTAATATAAGTAATTGCTTTTCCTTTGTCCCAGATATTCCACTGAATAACCACCCTGAATTCCTTTCCTTATCAAATCCACATGCTCAGTTCTTTCTAAATGTGTCTCCTGTAGCATAACTGTTTGCAATCTGCATTTCTTAATATAGTTCACTACTCTTTCTCTTTTGTATATACCTGTGAGACCATTCACATTCAAAGATAATATAGAAAGTATTGTCATTATGACAAGAGTTTATTATTCCCACCTGTTATGTATAGCAGATTTTTTAATGTCTACTTTCAGCTTTTGTGTTACATGCATACACTAATCTTTGACAGGTTGATCTTTTACACAGTTGTTTCTTTTCATATCCATTTGAACCTATGTCATATCTTGCAAGACTTTTTGTTTTAATGAAAACCCTCAAAAGAAACACACACCAGAACACCCTCATAACATATTAACTTAATACAAAGACACAAAACTATGCACATTTTCAAATAATGAAGTCTAACCCTCCTAATAGGAACAATTGTCCCAAAATGACAGCTACATTCACAGGCTTTAACTGACCTATAATTAAGTTTATCCATGCTAACAAGCATGGTACAGTCTGTGCTTCTATTTACACTAAGTGCTGTCTGGTTTTCCGTCATCATTATTCCTCTCCCAGATGTGGAAAACAACTTGAATCCTTTCAGAAAACATTATCTTTCAACCATTGAAAGAAAAAAAGTATTCTGTGTTTATTTCCTTTTTATCGGCTTGTCTCCATAGAAACAAGAGAGCCAGATTTAGCTGCAACCTTCTCATGTTGCACTGTGAACATTTATTTGGTAAAGGAAAACCTTTCATTACATTCAGTGTTCTTTTATTTACTCACTTCCACATCAAACTTGTTAGATCAAGCCATGGGCCTAAATCCAGTCATTCTCTCATGGAAAAGTAAGAAAAAGCATATCAGTTTTACTTATATCATGATCTGTATATGTTTACAACCTGCCTCTCTCCTCATCAACCCAAGATTACAGCCTATTATCTTAAACATGCTTTTGTCCAGGCTTTCTTTTTTTTTACACTGTAGCCTACATTTCTTAAAACTAAACAAGAAAGAAAGAAACAAGGAAATAAGGGCACCTGTTTACTTTTATATCCCTATAACCCTCAAAAATAACTGAAAATGCGTTACTATATAACATGCAGTATATGTCATGTTTTATAAAAATACTGTTAAGAACAATAATTGTTTTATTTATAGTTACCTCTTTCCTTCCTTATTGCTAATCCCTCTCGAACATAGATGACAAGCAAGTGGAGTATTTTGTTTAGATGCTTTAATACATAGAAACACATCAGGATGGATATGACATGCCCTTTCCAGAAATTTTCTGAGGTTTCTATCATGCTCAGCTATAATAGCACAAGGATACCCAGAAAAAAGTTGCTCCATTGCACGTTGAAAGACTTCACTTGCAGAGTTTATCCCAAATGGCATTCTTAAAAATCTGTACCTGCCAAATGAAGTACTGAATGTAGTGAGCAATGATGATTTCTTATCAAACTAAATTTGCCAAAATTAACTCTCTGCATCTAAGACAGAAAAATAGTGGCATTTGGCATCAAGGCTGCGACTTCCTCAACTGTGTGCATTGGATGATGAGTTTTTTTTCAGTGCTTTGTTCAAATCTCATGGATCAATACATATTCTGATGCCATCTGAGCTTTTCTTATGAGCTACCACCATGGAAGATACCCATTCAGTAGGAGTTGATGAACCTACTTGTACAAATTGCTCCTTGTCACAGCATTTTATCTAATTCCGCTTTGACTCTGTCCTTCATAGCTATTGGAACTTTTTGAGCTGGCCTGATAACTGGACTGACATCTGGGTCTAACTACATGGAGTACACAACTGGAAACTTTTGAAAAGATCAGTATAGGTAGAAAAAATGTACTGGGTGAAATTACAGTAGTGGTCTTTCAAGCTAACTTGGTGGACCCCCTTATTAAATGAAAACAGTCCCATTTTCAAACTGTCTCTGAGCCCTAATAATGACTGGGGATGCCTCTTAACCACATAAAATAAGTCGTAGCTTCTCCCCAGCACAGTAACATGAAAGTACTACTGAGCCTTCATTTTGAATTTCTTCACCACCATAAGCAACAAGGTTTGCACACCTTGCCAAATCAAGTCTTTCACCATGACACAGTATTAGCAAATGTTTTTGTTGACATAACATTGCACTTGAAACCTATGTTAACTTTGAGCTTTATGGGTTTGCCATTTACTTCATTCTTTGCCCTTAAATCTACTGCATTGACTGTTACATTAAGCACTGACACACCATCAACATAAAGAGAAGGGTTGCAGCTCTCTAATTGATCAACTCATTTCTTAAAATGTTCCCCTCAATAAAAGAATGTGGGCCTTTTGATTTACAAAACCTTTTGAAATGAGTCCATTTATTGCATTTATGGCACTGCTGACCAAAAGCTAAACATTTTTCCCGTTTAGATTCATGACTTCCACCACAAACACGGCAGTTGGCAATGAAACTGGGTTGAGGCCCATGCTTTGAGTTTACTGACTCATTTTTATGCTTCAATGAGACTGTGTGAACTCTGGAATTTGGTAGAAAGCTCTGGGGTTTACCAGTGAGTGCTACAGGGGCTACAGTTGCTGCCATGTGCTTGGGCCTGTTTCGTTTAACTACATGCTGCATACTATCAACATGATCTTTGTCACTGTGCCTTCTGGAGCTATTCTCATTTGTAAGCATATTTGTGTGCTTTTCTGTGAGCTGGTACATCTGGCAAATCTCAATGGCCTTATTCAAAGTTAAATCACTGTCACAAAGCAAAATCTTCCTCACAGCATCATCTTTAATACAACACACAAGTCTGTCTTTTATCAACTCATCGCTTAAATCACCAAATCTGCATGTTTTAGCCTTATTTCTCAAGTAGGTTATATGTACTGCAAATATTTCACCAGGCTTTTGATCCCTTGTATAAAATAAGTGCCTTTCCATTGTAATATTTGTGTGAGGGTTACACATTTCTCTAAATTTACATTTTATGCACTCAGGGTCCTCCCTTGACTCAGCCTGTACAACAATATGACTGTTTTCCCCCCTCTTCTGTATAGACAGCAGGAGAATACACAAATGAATGTTCCCTTTCTATGGTTTCTGACCCAACTAAATTAAGCAAAATAAATGCCTTTGTACGATCATCTTTATCAGAAAATGCAGCCTGCATGAAAATGTATTCTTGTTCAAATACTCTCCAGTTCTCAGCAATATTACTGTTAAACACAAGTGCACTGGGTTTTCAAAATCTGTCTGCCATGCCCACAAAGTATGTACAAACACACTGAAAATATGGCCCTTGTAATTATGTATGAACAAACTGTTCTGTGAGCTTGTAATAACATTCAAATGTATAATAAACTCTTCGCAATACTGTACTTTGCGAAATATGCTCTGTAATGGCTGTGTTCTGTGAAATAACTTTACTGTAATACTACACAAACATGCAAACACTTTATACACTTCTGATAACTCTGATAGCTTTGATTAATACGAAAAATATGTGCTTGGCGAAAATGTAGTTGTTTTCCTTATTTTATTCGCTTTATGCAATTTGGACTTTATTTCAAACATTTTCCGTAGCAGTTCAAATATGTTATCAATATCAGACATATCAGTTTATTTAAATATAATTTAGAATGTTCTGTATGCCTCATTTCATATTTTGTGAATAAGAAATAGTGCTGAGCAAGTTTCAACATCTGAAATTTGTTTTTGACCTGTTTTGCAAAGTATGCATATTGTAGGGATGATTCACTCCTTTATATTCCTCCAGTTTCAACTGAGTGCCTCTCAATCTCGAACTAAAGAATTTGGATTCTATTCTGGCTTCAAGTCCTTTAGACATGCCACTACTCACACCATGTCGCTTGTTCCTCTGTAATATAGATGGCAAGCAGGCAGGGTATTTCATTTAGATGCTTTAATACATAGAAACACATCAGGATGGATAGCAGCATCATAAAATATAAACAAACTGGTTAACAGACAGACCTTACATACATACATGCTTACAGCTCAACAGCTTACTACAAAATGGCAGTCAGACTTGCACGTGCTCAGTATTTATACACTCGTGCAAGTCCTTGGATAGCTTTTTAAAGGTACATACACACACATTGATCTACACTCCTCCTCCCCTCTCCTTAATATTCTTCCAAACTTTAATGACATGAAGTAGGGTGTATGTTTTTAAGTATCCTACAAGTAAAAAAAAAGTCCAAATATTTTTCTTGTTCAGCCACGTTTCACAAATGTGATTGATGCTTTGTAATCCCACATTTTTTCATTAATTTATAACTTGCTGGCTTTCTTCCTATTGATATCCATCTCCCAACTCCAGTCTCTGGTTAATTTCCAAGGGTCTTCTCGTCAGTGCCTGTGCTTTTCTCTGTCTCTCAAGCATTTTCCATTGGAACTTTAGAAAAGGTTTTACTGGCATTATCATCACATGAATAAGAAGCAGACTCCCCTTCGGTTTGATAGATCATTTTTTTTGTTGGACACAGTTTTGTATTTCCTCCTTATCATGTTGACCCTCCAGAAAAATATACTCTAAAGATAGCTGGATACAGCAGTTTGAATCTCACACCTGGCTCTCAACATCATCTGATTGCTGCGAAGAATTTAGTCATCATCTGCTTGGTTTACAGTGAGTAATCATTTTCTACACTCTACTGCCTCCAACTTTTAGTACTTTGTCCTTCTGCCACAGTCTGTTAGACTCAAGTCTTTCTACTGGTAGGACTGCATTTTTACTATTACAGGTATTGGCTGCTTTCTTGTGGCCATTTTGGGAGCATGCACACAATGTTCCCTTTCAATTAGCAACTCCTACTGTGGAATGCTATTCCACTTGCTTATCTGTGCTTTCATGAAATTAATACAGTATGTTTCTGCCAGTTTCTCTGATACAGCAGAAAATCTCTGTTTTTCCTGTCCTCTAATTCTACCATTTTTTAAACATCTTTTCTTTTTTTTACTCAGATAATTTTTATTTTAAACATATAAAATAATGAATACTTATTTTACATTTAAAATAACAATTAGATAACTTAGATAACTATATACGATATTTACATTCAGCCTGACATAAGTAAACTTAAGACGACAAATTTTCAAGATAGATTCTGTATCATAAAACATAGGTTTCAAGAAGAGACTGATTCCAATTGCAAAGTGTCATGAAACATCCTTTCTTGAGCAGTCCCTCATACTCAGCCAAATTTTCTTCATTTTGACCTCTGATTTTTGTAGCTTTATCAGCTCATCCGATTATCTGTTTAAAACTTTTTCTATTTTTTTTCCTAGCCTTTTGTTATTTGAATTGATATTCTCCTTCGGTGTTTCACTTAATTTTAATCAGATCTTAGCACATTTGACATATTTTTTCCTCTAGATTACTGGAAGTCATGTCTTGTACCAAGCTGGAGCTTGAAGTGCTTTTTGCTGAACATCTGCAGAATTCCTTCCAGCCAGTGTTTTCTTCTCACCTTTAGTGATTGATTTTCTGTCAGATTCTCTAAATATCTTCTTTGCTAGCATCCAGGCAGTGTATTTAATTTACCCAAAAAGACAAATTCAGACTCTCGTTACTAAGTTTATGTTTTTCACAGAGGAGAGGTGAAATTAAGCTGTTACTCAATGTGTAGCCATCTTGGAAGTCACAGAGAGATATTGTTGCTCTCTTTGTTCATGTCTTCAAAAAAAGGTAAGCTCCTGTCATTGTGCAGCAGTCTGCCATCAGCAAGAATGATGCCTAAATTTAAGGATAAAATAATTAGCTTCAATATTTTTCCTTTAACTTTTTACCCCATGCCTGGTGAAAATCAGGTTTTCCTCAATTGGACTAAACCCCATTCCTTCCTCTGTACTAATAACATAGCCAGTACAATATGGGGCATCTAGGAGGAGGGTCATCATACAGAAGGCTATGAGGGTTGTTTGTGCATTCTCTACTATTCCATTAATGGCATTTCTATAGGCTCTAACTCCAGCCCATGGTAGTGTCATGGACACCTGCATCACCGCATGGACTGCTTATGCCCCTGCATCAGCACATATACACTCCTTCACACACAGTGAAAAGGGCTGCAATAATTGTCAAAGTCTACTCCCTCTTTCATTCTAACTCCCTGTTCATGCAAGTACCTACTTGAACTGACATAGCAGGGTCACCATGCCAGAAACCACTGCACCTTCATGCCAGAATCTGTGAACTGTATGCCACTCACTCTCATTCTCCCCTGTCCAGCTCTGCCATCACCAAAGATATTATTTTAATTCAGGCGATCTGTGTCACTGTCTATTCCACCAAGAAAAGCATAATTGGCTTCAATAACTGGTAGTAAACTGATGTCACTGTAGGGAAATCAGAGATCCAGTATGTACTTACATGGGATAAACAGACCCCTCCTGTTTTATCGGGGATGGCCTGCACCCTATCACGTCTCAATTTTCACATATTGACTAAAACATTTGTTATTCCCACAGTCCCTTCTATAGAGAGAGTCCACTTGATTGACTTACCAACCTACCAAATTTCAATCCAGACATCAAAGTAGCACTGCTGAATACTGGAACTTAAACACCAAAATGTCTGAACTTCAGGCCTTATTTACCCTTGAAGATATCAACATCTGTGTAATTACATGAGTCTGGTTTCTGCCTAGTTCCAGCACTCTCTTTTTGGGATACGATGAATATAATGCATTTAGATCCACTGGCAACTTTTAATCCCCTCCTTCATGCAAAGAGAGTTGCAATGGGCAGAACAGAGTAGTTGCTACTGGAGAGCTTCACCTATGCTCATTCTGGAAAGATGTGCCTGAATAATCCAATATGTCAGCCTCCAAAGAGGCTTCATCAGGGGGAAGGTGACTCCTTAGACACCAGGCCTGGGGCTGAATAGTAAGTGCCATCACATTACCTGCATCCTTACACCAAGATGCTGCTGGGGTGCCCCCCCCCCCGAGTTCTCTGGCCTACAACAATACGTCTTGGGGGCAGAAGTGTGAACAACCACTATCCAATGCCATCAAAGAATGGAAGAGGAATATTGCTAGTGTTTTTCAGTGTAGGTGCAAAAGCAAAGTGTCCCTCATGACTTTAATCATTTGTACTCAAATTCTTTGCCAATGTTACTTGGGGACATCAAATTCAAGGCCTAAAAATATGTCCTTAAAGTTAATTTTGCAAGCACACTTCCTCTGCTTGGCCAGCATCCCCAGACCTCCTAATAGGAACTATCACTCCCAAGCAGACAAATAGAAAATAAACTTTAAGAAAGAACACACTACTATACACCTTTTAACAATAAGCTTTCTTACCTAAGAGGATCGCTGAATCCCCTAGGGGATATTTACTTAGTCTCTTCTACACATGGCCTGGTCAGATGGACTAAGTGAACATCTATATCACATCATCAGGCAAGAAACAACTGAATCTTATCAAAGGTATGTCTGCCTTTACACCACGATGTGGAGTTGTTTGGAGGGTGGGAGTTATAGGATGGCTTAGGAGGGAATAGAATGAGCTCTAAAATGCTGGTTGGACATCAACTGTCCCTGCAGTTGAGATTCCTGAAGTTCAGACTACAGCAGTGATTTACATGAAGAAAGTAAAGTTGTATAAGTTGAACTTGTCATAAAAGTAGATGTTTGAATTATCACTGCTGCGGTAGCCTTAGCTATATGGGTTATATCTTGTCAAGGATATAATAGCCAGCCAGCTTCCAAAACTTCAGAATCTTCCCAAACTATCAGCAGCTCAAGCTGAGCTGACTAAAAAGACAAGTTTGGATACAAAGCTCTTCAGAGCTTTCCTGCCAGCAGAGAGAGGGAGGCTGAGCCCTGAATGGACAATGTGAAGAAGAACAAAAAAAATAAATGTCCATACCCTATCCTTAAAAGCACACTTAAAAACAAGGCGGATGGAGGGAGGGAGTGGCTACTGCAGCAGTGATCATTTGAACATCTACTGTTATGATAGGTTGAATCCCAGGGTGGGGCCATTGGTTTTCTTTGAGGCCTCTTATGAAAGAAAACCCTTTCAAGAACATTTTGACATGAGACTGCATTGAAAGAGGAGGCTCCTTGGGCAGACATGCTGAAATGGCTAATAAATGAGCATTGATATAAGGAGTGGGTAGTGAAAATTATTCTGGATTGATTAGGGAAGATAGAACTTTGTTCAGAAAATACACCTAGGGAGTGGTATAAAATGAAAGTGGAGTTTAAAAATAGGGTAGAAATAAAGAAAAAAGAAACATGGTTAAGAAGTAACAAGAATAATTTAAAGGGACTGACAGCAGTTAAAGTATTGCAGAACAGGGGGATCTCATAGAACAAGAAGCAGCACAACTGCAGAGTGCTAAAGAGAAAATAAGGGCGTACCCAAATAACATGCATGAGATTAGAAGGGTTGCTGTTAAGTAATTGTTTTTTGATAACAAATCCAGAGCACAAAAGATTTTAGCACAACGGCTCAGGCAACAGAAAGTTGGAAGGATTGTTGCCAAGCTTAGGGAGCCTATAACAAGAAAAATAACCAGAGTTCATGTAGAGGTATTAGAAATATTTCAGAAATGTCATAAAAATTTGTATAAAGCAGAAAAAAGTACAAATGGAAATGTTTATGCAAGGATTAAATATACCAATTTTAGAGGTAGATGAGACTCAGTTATTAACAATTAGGATAGGAGGTGATGAGATAAAAATGGTGAAGTATAGCCAATCTACAGGAAAGTCTCCAGGAATATATAGTATTTCTGTGGAATTTTAGAAGCTAAGAGGGAAGAAAGTGGTAAAGATCTAGAAGGTTTTAACAGTATTTTAAAAGGAGGAGAAGCGCCAACATCCTGGAAGAAAACTGTGGTGGCTGTATTACTTAAAGATGATAAAAACCCATCAGATCCACCTTCATATAGACCCATTTCAATTCTAAACTATGATTATAAAGTAATTATGTCTATAATGGATGAAAGAATGGCAAAGGTGATGCCAAAACTGATAGATCTGGATCGGTGTGGTTTACCGGAGGGGAGGCAAACATTTGACAACATTAACAAAACAATGATGATCCAGAGAGAGAGAGAGAAGCAGAATGTAAGAAATTACCACTGCTCTTGGTGGGTCTTGATGCAGAGAAAACATTTAACAGAATAAGCTGGGATTTTATGAGTAGGGCAATTGAAGCATTTGGATTTCCTGACACAATAAGGGTAATTAGGAGGAAGAATGAGGGATCGGGAGCGAAAATTAGTGTGGAGGGGTCCTCTCTGATAATTTCTATTTGAACAGAGGATCAGGCATGGCTGTCTTCTTTCCCCATTTTTATTTCATTATATTTAGAACTATTGGCAAAGAAAATAAGGGACTCAGGAATTCTAGGATATAATTGGTATGGTAATCAAGAAAATTTGGCTTTATTTGCAGATGATATTATTTTATACCTGATAAAACCAGAAAAGGATATTTCAGTGTTGTGGAACATTCAGAGACAGTTTCAAGTCTTTTTTGGGATACAAAATTAATGAAGATAAAAAAAGGCAATAGTTGTAAACTATGTACCCACACATGAATTGGTTCAGCAATACCTATATATATGGGGGTGTGATAAAATGAAGTACTTAGGAATATGGGTTAAAAGGACTCTGTTATGGCAGCAAGGACAGGTGGGAAGAGACTAAACAAAAGAATACAAAAACTAAGAAACTGGAAGCTCTGTTTTATGGATATGGGTAGCAAGATACAAGGAATGAAAATGTTTTTAGTCCCTTTAGTTTTATACACAGGTCAGGCATACTTATACCATCCATAAGCTGCGGATAGTAATTAAAAAAAAGAATACCACAAGCAGCACAGGAGCAATACAAGGCTGTCCAAGTCAGTCCACATCAAAGTAATCACCAAGTGTAAGTAGACGGCTGTCACAGGAATCCAGTGCACAGCACACTAAGTAAAATCACACAAAATCGATTTAAGGAAAAAACGGTAAGCGCTCTCACCCAAGAGGGCTTCTTCACTGTTCCTGTGCTGCTTGTGGTGTTATTTTATATCTTTTCTGTGTACTAGGAGCATTTATTCCCTGGCAGCATTCATTTTGGTTCAATTAAAAAAAAGAGTTGAAGGATTTTATCTGGGTTGGAAGAGGCTAAGTGACAAGCAGGATATGTTGATCCTCCCAATAGAACAAGGTGGTTTGGGATGACCTGATTTGAAGAGGTATTTCAGAGCTACACAGTTAAAGCTCTAATACATAGCACAAGCAAACAGCTATAATTTAAAGTGGAATGGGATGATGATGAAACTGAGAAAGCTCAAGAAATAAGAGATATGCAACAAAGTCTAGAAGATTTAGGATTTTTGCTTGGAAGTGTTTGCATGAGTATTTTCATTCCCCATTTAGACTCCAAAGAATTTTTCCTCAGGTAGACTGCAAATGTTGGAGGTGTGATGGGGAAGAAACAGGTAATTGGGAACATATTTTTGGGGATGTAATGAGCTGGCAGACTTTTAAAAAATTCCCTGCAGACTATTCTGTCAGAAAGACTGGGTGGAGTAACTAAGGAAATTATTTTTTGGGGGGCTTTGATACAGTATTGGAATTGCCTAGACATAGTAAGGCCTTGCTGAGTTAAGTCTGATGGCTGCCAAACATCAGTTTCTGGAAAATGGAAATGAAAGTCTTAACCAACTATACTAGAAGCAGTGAATATAGTAACAGAGATCAAAGAAATTAAAGCGGGAGCTTTAGAAAAGGGTAGGAGCAAATTACATAGGAAAAAATAGGAATTGTGAGAACAATACATGCCGAATAATGAGGTGTAAGGGAAAGCAGGAATTAAATGCGCTATGTAATGTTCAAATGACAATGACTATATAGAAGATATGTGTTGTATAAAGATATGTCAATAAGGTTTGTCTTGGTGCATATAAATGTATGATTGCCTATAAGTGATAATTCAATAAAGATGTTTCTTGTTTAAAAAAGTAAATGAACATTGACAGAGGAATAAGAAAGGTCATAGGATAGTAACTCACACAAATATTGTAAAATCAGAGAACAACTAGCCCTGAATGGGTGCTGGTCATGTTGTTGGCACCAACTATGAAACCTTTCCCATTTACTAATGTATGATTTTCTAGTAGCAGACTTTCTGACCTCCATTATTTCCTGCTGCACATCCTTAGTACACAGGTGCCTAAAAGGAATTAAGAAACTATTTTCCAGGCAGCCAATTGAAGATGGCTGATGTTGGGGTGTATCAAATACACCTCTTCTAGTGTGAGCAGTGAGTAGATCAGTCTGTGAGGAGGCTTCTGATAATTGCTCCTGGCTATTTCCAAAACAAGGGATAACCCCAGTTGCCTGGGTCAGAAGGGAGTTACCACAATGATCTTGTGGGATTCCTTCTGAATCTTCAGAAGTATCCTGGATATTAGTGGAAAGTGTGTGGAAAGCATATAGGAACATTCCTACCAAGGAAATGAAAAGACATCTGTCTTCTAGGCCTTCTTGCATGGAGTTCTGGTACAGAATTTTGCCTGTTGATTGTTCAGAGAGGAGGCAAAGATGGTCTGCTTGAGGAACTTGCCACAGATGGTTCAAATCTTGGAAGACTCCCTGATCTAGTTTTCATTCATGAGGGTCTGCCTTGGTCCTGCTCAGCTTGTCTGCCACACAGTTTTGCTCTGACAGAATGTAGGATGCCTGTAAAGTGAGATTGTGCTTTGAAATTATATCCCAAGCCATGTTGGCTATCCCCCTTTCTTGTTGATGTACCACATGACTGTTGTATTGTCTGTAACCACTTGAAGAGTTCCTAGGCACCAACGATAGTTAAGAGAGGTGAGTGCCTTGATCAGGGCAAACATCTCCTTGATATTTACGTGCTTGCATCTGTCCTTGGTTTTCTACACCCGTTGTACTTTTATCCCTCCCAAAACTGTCCCCCCAAGCGAAAACTGAAATGTCTGTAGTGACTGATTGCTTGGAGGCAGGGAGGGAGAAGGGAAGACCTAGATTTAAGGAAATCTGTTGTCTCCAACAAAAGATTCTCTTCTGACAACCCCCAGCACTGGGATTTGAAAAGATAAAGGGTGTTGATGCTGGGAACAAAGAGATTTCAGATATCTCTGTATCTTTCTCATGTGGTGTCTTGCCAATGGTATCATAGATGTTATGAGACACAAGATCCTGAGCTATTTCCTCACAGTGACCGAAGTCTGAGTGAAAAACCTTAGATATACATCTAAAAAAAAAAAGATTTATTTTTTTCCTGTGGAAGAAAGGGTCTTTGAACTGACATGCCTAGCTGACATCCCTGGAACAAAATTCTGTGTGAAGGAGTCAAGAAAGTCTTCTGAATGTTCTCTTGGAAATTATTCACCCAAGAGAGAGATTCTTAACACTTTGAAAAAGACTCTGCAAGGAAAAGCAAGTCATATAAATATGGAAAAATATGGATACCTTGTAGCCTGCAATGAGCTATAACTGGAGCTAGACACTTTGTGAAGACTCTTGGCGCAGTGGATAGTCCAAACAGTAAGGCAGAGAACAGATAATGTGATCCAACAGACAAAACCTTAAGAAATTTCTGAAGTCTGGATGAATAGGGACATGATGATAAGCATCTTTTATGTCTAGCGTTACCAGAAAACTTGAAAGAAGAAGTGATAACAGGTTATAAAGTGACATAATTTTGAATTTGGGCACTATCACAAACAGGTTTAGGAAAGAAAGACTCAAAAACACCAAAAATAAAGAAATGAAAAAACAAACAACAGCAAGCGTTTGAAGTATTTAATAGCACCAAATCACCATCTGGTACCTCAGCCTTTCGCCTTCAAGGATACATAAAACAATACCATTAAATGGATACAAAAATATAAAATGGTACATAGGACAAACAAAAAGAGCTGTAAAAAATTAGGATATTAGAGCATATGGGGGGCATTCGGAATAGGAACCATAGGAGCTCAGTGGGAGAACACTTTTGTAAGGGTCATGGTGGGGATGATAGCTCATTCTTTTTTAGTGTTCTTGCCAGTCCCTATTGAATGAGAGGTGGAGAATTAAAACAAAAGTCAAATATATTGGAAAGTAAATTAATTTTGAATTTTGGCACTTTATGTCCTAAGGGACTTAATTTAGAGGTTAATATTAATAATTAACCAACTGTGATAGTTTAAAATGTTTAAATATTTATTTTTATAATAATTATGCAGATTTAAGCGTTTTATGTGAAGAACTTATAGTAATATGTCACTGTGCACTTTAAATATTTCAAATATTTAAATATATAATGGAAGTAATTAACAAGGGTTCACCTGGTATAAAAAGTGTGCGTGCATTGTTTTATGTATCCTTGAAGGCGAAAGGCTGAGGTATCAGATGGTGATTTGGTGCTATTAAATACTTCAAAACGCTTGCTGCTGTTTGTTGTTTTTTCATTAGGAAAGAAAGACCCAGAACTGTTCTCCAAGCATTTTCTTTCTTTGGCACTAGAAACATCCATGAATAGAAACCCTTTTCCATCTGGG
Organism: Protopterus annectens; assembly: GCF_019279795.1. Lineage (NCBI taxonomy): Eukaryota > Metazoa > Chordata > Ceratodontiformes > Protopteridae > Protopterus > Protopterus annectens. The sequence goes on from NC_056743.1 coordinate 670,101,103, forward strand.
AAGGAGGACTAGTTCTATCGCTCTATGGAACAGCATGTGATGAGCAGCAGGTGGAAACAAGACACTCTGATCTGCAGGATGAGAAATGACCCCCTGGAAAGGGGGAATTTCCTCCCACTGCCATCTGTAACCTCAATGAGTTACTTTCAGAACACATTTGTCTGAAACTGTTGCCAAAGAGAAAAATGGAGATATAGTTTTTCTGGAAGAAAAAGAGAGGCCAGGGTGTAAGAGAGTCACAAGATCTCAAACAGTAAGATGAAGAAAAGGATATTTGATATGTTAAATGACTGCTTAATGAGCAAGTTAATTTCATATGATTTATTTAGATATGTATTGGTGGAAGAACTCTTAATACCAATAATTCACGGTCTTCTCAAGATACACAAGGATTGCTATAAACCTCCTCTGAGACCTATAGATGCAGGACGAAGTTGGTGTACCGAACCTTTCTCTTTATATGTTAAGAGACCTCTACTCCCCATTTTAGATAGGAACACAGTGGTTCTTAAGGATTCAAGACATTTTTTGACTGACCTTTATAAATATATTGTGACATTACCTGAGGGAACAAAATATTTAACACTAGATATTCAGTCATTTACTATGATCCCTAATTATTTTGGGATTGAATATATTACCTGAGGGAACAAAGTATTTATTTAACACTAGATATTCAGTCATTTACTATGATCCCTAATTATTTTGTGATTGAATATATGAAGAATTATTTGCTCAAACATAGTGAATATAGTCAATCATTAAGTGATTTGTTATGTCTGCTTATGGAAGTAATCCTTGATGATGTTTTTATGTTTGATGGGAGCCCTGTTTTTACAAAAGGATGACATAGCTATGGGCAATTCTTGTGCCAATAGCTATACCAATGTGGTTATGGCTTCATGAGAAGAAGAGTATATGTTCAAGATGGATTAGTTTGTACAATTTGTCCCTTTTTATCATCGTTTTGTAGACGATGTATTTTTTATATGGACAGATGGTAAGAAGGATTTGCCTTCCTTCCATGATTGGCAGAACATGGCAACAACATTTTTGAAGTTTTCTATGACATTTTTGAATATGAAAATTGAGTACTTGGATGTTCTTGTATATAGATTAGATAATGGTTCTGTAAATATGGGTGTATTTAGGAAGACTCATCATAAAAATACATTGCTACATAGGCGTAGCATGCACCCTTGTGTGTTGAGAAAAATAATAAAGGGACAAGGTTTTAAGAGTATCAAGACTTAATGCATCAGAGGAAGGGTTTTTATCAGAGCTGTCCGGTCTCAAATATATGTTGGTAACAAGATGGTACAATGAAGTAAAGGGAGATAATATAATAAACGAAGTACAGATGCTAAGGAATAGTACAGCACAACCCTATTTCTTTGACCTTAATAGTTCTCATGAGACCAAAAATTCTAATATTGGTCCAATAAGAAAGCTTAGCATTCCTCTACATTATACTAATGACAGTAGAATTACAAAAATTATAAAGAAACATATTTTGACAGTTGACCAAAAGTTAAGGGAGATAGTAGGGGATAGCCCACATTTTATATATAAAAATAACAGGAATTTGAAAAGAATGTTATGCTACCCAAAGAAACATAAATATAGTAATAATGTTACTCATCCTTGTGAGAAATGTAATTTCTGTAGTTATATTGATAGTAGTGGTTCTTTTATACACCCTGATACAAAACATAAAAGCGTTTTTAAAATAGATGCTAATTGCGCGAGTCAATATGTAGTTCATCTGGCTTACTGCATAATATGTCAGTTATTCTACCTAGGTAAAACTGATGGAAAGTTGAAAGACAGGATAAGGGAACATCTTTATAACATTCAAATACAGTCTAATAATAATGCACTTCCTAAATATATTCTGTAAACTGATAACCTACATACTAAATTTTTAGCCATTGATATTGTAAAACCTAGTTTGCGTGAGGGTGATATCAGGAATATAACAAAGCATGGAGGTTAGGTGGATTATCAGCTTGAGAGCTGATCAGGGCAAAGGCTTAAATGTAAAAAGCACCTCTAAAACCCATTTTGCTGAATTTTAATTTTTAAAAACTTTATTTGCAGATATAATTGTATGTGCTATGCTGTTTTCAATTTTCATTGGTTACTCTGGTGGTTTGTGTAATTTAAATTCAGGTGATGTTGGATGGAGTTTTTATGGACTGACGAAGATATATGTGAAAGCGCTTACCAAGTGTACTTGCTCCAACATATGTTTTTTGCTTTATTAAAAATAGAAGTTTTATGGTTCCTCATCTCGTGGTTTATTCCATTACTTATTTTCATTTTCTGAGTTTGGCACTGTTCAATAACAGAACATTTGCTTTCTCTGGCATTTTCTTATGAGTGTTTCTAGTAAATTTTTGCATAGTCTGGTGCTGTAAACATTAGTAGAAGTTCAATAGTGAGAGAATTGTCTCTGCCCCAGTTTGTGCTCTTATAATCAGCTTATCACTTACCTGCTTGCATTCTGTCGGCCCCATCCCAACTACCACATTAAGCTGAAATTTCTGAAAGAGCTCCAATATGAAATTATTTCATTGCTAGCCTGCTAGTTCCTTGAAATTTTCCCAAACCTCTCGCCCTTCTGTTGTTTTATAAAGCTGTCTCTGCTCTCCTCTTTCATTGCCATGACTGTTGCACATGCTATCTATGCACTCCTCCCACACATTGTTTTCCATTTCATCCAGAAAACCTGTATTGTTGTTGAATAAACCTCCTTTACTACATATTGTCTCCTGCTCATCTTCCTAGAGCTCAGAAAAGCTTGTAGTCCTTGCCTGCATTCAAAAAGTGTTTTACTTGTACCCAGTGTCATACAGCCAAAGTTAAATACGTTTTATTACTAAATTGTACTCAAATTATTGTGAGTAATCACTTTTGTTTCCTGCTTTTGTGTGAACATTTCACCAAACTGTTTGTATTAAAAAAATGCTCTTCCTCTCACTGTTACTGTCTAGTAATTGCCTTCTGTAAGGGATTTCCAGCCAGTTGTTTTAAGTGGTTTGTTTGAGCATTGCACTTGTGGGTTTCTTCTACTGTGTTTTTACATCAAGACTGGGTTTATTCATCTTGTGACAGGAGAGGTTTGCCTGGTCTATCTGAAGTAAGAAATGAACAGAAGGGGCTCAAAGTGTAGTCATTCTATTGCCCAGAGAGATCATTATTTAGTTTTTTGTGCCTCTATAAATTTTGTATGCTTATGTGGGTCAGCAGTGCCCTGTATTGTGGCAAACACCTAAAATGCAAAATTTCTCTGTAGAATGGTCCATAAAACTGTAACCTGTAAATCAGCCATACAGTACAAATACCTTGTGCGCCAAGCTCAGAGCAACTTGTTGAATGGCAATACATACATATTTGGTAGAATTCAATATTGTTTGAACATTAAAGTTAGTACTGTTTAGCATAATCTGCCCCAATAAAGCACCCTTATTAGTCTGCACAAAAAACACTTAATGGCCTTCTAACCCAATACACCACTCCCTTGTAGCTCATAAATCAATGGACTGGACAGTATGGATATGCACTTTCCTAACTTCTCTGTAGCCAGCTTGGTGGGTATGGTCATCTTAAGACAATGTAGCACTTGTCTCATGTTAACTGACAACCACTTAATTCAGAAAGAATCAGACACAGTGTGCCAATAGCATATTTATACACTGACACTGGAAGGTAAACTCTCTCATACAAATCCACATCAGGTTGTCAAAACCAAGCAAACACCCATGTCACATAGACAACAAACACACAGACTAATGTATGCTGAGGCACTTAAAAGCAAGCTTCCTGAACAGCAAAGCTCACCTAGACCACCCGCTGTCAAAGCTATACCTCAGCAAGCTTGGACACTCAGGAAAAAAGAACACCTAACACCACATGTACTGTCACTCTCAGTGGAGCTTCAAATAATAAACCCTTAAGGCAAGCAAACACTTCCCAGGAATCATCACAGGGAACTCCATTGTGAGATATACTGATGCCAATCTAACCAGGCTGAACAAAGAGAAGATAACTGTCAGTTGCTTATATGGAGCCAGGATCTGCCAAATCACGCATGTACTCAGGTCATTATGCCATAGCTACAACTAAGATTCCATCATAGTCCATTTATGTGTAAATGAACCAAGATGTACCTCCTTGTACTATAAAGAGAGAGACATTATGGACCCTTCAGACTGCGTGTCTCAGGCTGGTATGAGCCTAGCACTGAGCAACATATTACCATCATCGAGAATGATGCTTATGAGCATAAAATGATAGATTTCAACTGACTTTCTGGTGTCATTCTAGGGGGATCCAATATTTGTCAGTTTGGGATGACATAGTCAGCAGATCACATTGCTTTGCCAAGGATGGTCTGCACCTTTCCCCTATAGGCTTTTAAATACTGGCTAAAACTTTATCCACCCCATAGTGCCTTTTTTAGGCAATGCCAAACTGACAAACCTACCAGCATAGGAAAATCAACTCAGACCCTCAAGGTGTTACTATTCAATGCCAGGAGCCTAAATAAACTACACTCCAAGCCATCCACACATGAGAATATAGATAACTGTGCAGTTAGAGAAACATGGTTTAAAGCATCAGAGAGTTCCCCAGCAGTGCAAGGTTTCAGTGCCTTCCACACTTTTAGACCAGTAGCTGCACATACAAGGGCTAAAAGTGGAGATGTCTCAGTATACATCAATAACAAGCACACCTCTAGGGTGGTCAATCAGGATGATGTGCCGGAGTTCCTCCACTTACAGATCACCAAGTGCAGAGGGTACAGTTTCAGCACTCCAGGGCTGTTTTGATAGTGCACACTGAAGCATATTCAAGGTGGCAGCTATTGAGAACCAGGGTAACAACCTGGAGGAGTTCACTGCGGTTGTGATGGGCTACATCTCAAAATGTGTGGATGATATGACAGTCACCAAAACCATCATCACATGAGCCAACTAGAAGCCCTGGTTGACGAGAGAGGTGTAACTAGCTACTGAAAGCAAGGAAAGTACAGTTTTGTACTACCATAAATGTAGATGTTCGAGTGCTAATACAGCTGCAGTCATAACAGATGGGTTCTCCTGCCGTCAGGCGGGTCCTCGGTCGGCCGAATTCCAAAGTCTAGGTCCGGCGTCGGTTGTCGTTGCTTCTTCCCTGACGTCAGTGCAACAGGGGTATAAAGGAACCAGCCGACACCATTTTCTTCAGTTTTTCTTGCCCCAGATGTCAGGTGCCCCCAGAAGGAAGGCAATACATAAATTTATGTAATAATGCAATGCAGTATAATCAAAAAACAGTAGTTGCAAGCAAATACACCATAAAAGAATACCCCCATGAGGTTGTATGAGGAGGTGTTAGCCATAAGGCCTGTTCCAAGAGGGGAAGGAGGGAGGGAAACCTGGACTGCAGCTGTATTAGCACTCGAACATCTACATTTATGGTAGGTACAAAACTGTACTATGTTCATCGTGCATACAGCTGCAGTCATAACAGATGGGTAGAATCCCAAAGCTAATAAAGGGGTGGTAGGCACTAAGGTTCAACTAGGTGGAGCCAGGATGCCCTGCAAGACTGCAGTGGCAAAGCCCGCTCTGGTTTTGGAGTATAATGGTAGGTGATAGTGCTTGGAGAAAGTATGTACAGAACTCCAAGTGGCTGCTTCCAAAATATCTTTGGTAGGAACCCCCCATGAGGAAGGCAGCAGAGGTAGCTGTGGCCCTTGTGGAGTGAGGTCTGATGCCTGTAGGTACAGTTTTACCATGAAAAGAGTAACAGAAACGTATGCAGTGGGCTATCCATTTTGAGATTGTCTGTTTGGAAATAGGCTTCCCTTGAGCACCTGTAGCATAGGACACAAAGAGTTGCTCTGATTTTCTGAAAGGCTTTGTTCTGTCCAAGTAATAACAGAGCTGTCTGTGAATGTCCAAGGAATGTAGTAGTCTCTCCCCTTTGTTTTGTGGATTAGGGTAAAACGTAGGTAAGTGGATAGCCTGATTCAAGGCTACCCTGGATACTACCTTTGGCATAAATGAAGGATTGGTTCATAAGGAAACTCTGTCCTGATGAAAAATGAGGAAAGGCTGCACAGCCATGAGGGCTTGTAGTTCCGAAACCCTGCGTGCTGAGGTGATAGCTAGAAAGAAGGCTGTTTTCCATGACAAATATTGCAGATCTGTTGAAGCAGCTGGCTCAAAAGGAGGCAGGGTTAGTTTTTCTAGAATGAAATTGAGGTCCCAAGCCGGTACTGGTTGCTTCCTTGGGGGTTTTATATTCTTAGCCCCTCTGAGGAACTGTCTTAAGAGAGGGTGAGAGAATAAAGGAGGATCAGTGTTGTACTCTGCAGAAATGGCTGAGGCATGGATTTTGATGGAAGAGAATGAAAGTCCACTGCTTAGCAGCTTGGCTAGGTACTGTAGTATTTGAGTTAAATTCAGTATTCCAGGATTCTGACCCTTTTTCTGATTCCAGACACAAAACATTTTCCATTTTGTGGAGTAGGCTTTTCTAGTAGAAGGCCTTCTGGCCTCCAAAATGACCTCCTGCACCTCCTTGGAGAGTAGGGTCTGCTGTGAATTTAAGGAATTCTCCATGCAGCTAGATTGTTTTCAGCTGACTGTGAAGAGTTTTGAAGTTGTGTTGAGTCAGTAGAAAAGGCATTAGTGGCAGGATCCATGGTGGGGAATGCGTCAGGCTCCTCAGGAGTGGGTACCAGTGTTGTCTTGGCCAGTCTGGAGCAATGAGGATCATCTTTGGTCTGTCTGCTCTGGCTTTTAATAGAACTTTGGCCAGCAGTGGAAGGGGTGGAAAGGCATAAACCGTCATTGTTGTCCAACTGAAAGAGAGTGTGTCCACTTTCCAGGCCTGTGGATGAAAGGTCCTTGAGCAGAATTTTGTCAATTGGTAATTTCTGTGGGTGGCAAAGAGATCTATGTCTGGCCTTCCCCATGCTTGAATTATCATTGTAAAAACTTGAGGATGCAACTTCCATTCATGTGAATCTGTCATATTTCTGCTCAGGTTGTCTGCCAGTGTGTTTTCCTTTCCTGGCAGGAATTGTGCTTGAAGTTGGATTTGCAATTCCAGAGCTGTGTTCCAAAGGGACATGGCTAGTCTGCACAGGGGATATGAATGAGTTCCTCCCTGTTTGTTTATGTACCACATTACTGTGGTGTTGTCTGTTCTTATCAATAGCTGCCCTGGATGCAGTAGGTCTTTGAAAGCCATAATAGCATTTATTACTGCTAGCATTTCCTTTTGATTGATGTGTAGGTGCTTTTCTTTTTGTGACCATTTGCCCTGAATGCACCGATCTGTCATGTGCACCCCCCAGGCATAGTCCGAGGCGTCTGTTGTGATGACTTGATTTGTTTGAGGCTTGCAGAATGAGAGACCTATGCTTCTTTGGCATGCTTGAGCCCACCACAGAAATTCCTTTTGAAGACTTGGAATCAGTGGTATGATTGTTTCCAAACGGTGGCTGTGTTGAGACCATACGTTTTTTAGGTACCATTGAAGTTTCCTCATATGCAGCTTTGCACATGGGATTAGTAGGATGCAAGATGCCATGAAACCCAGAGCCTGCATGATATTCCTTGCAGTCAGCCTGGTGAAGGTTGCCAGTTTTCTGAAGTATTGAGTTAATTGCCCTTGTTTCTCTGGCGTGAGGTAGGCCATCTGGGTGTTTGTATCCAAGCTGGCACCCAGGAAGATTATTGTTTGAGAGGGTATTAGTCTTGACTTCTTTTTGTTGACTGTGTATCCCAGAGATTTCAACAACATTATTACAAATGCCAGGTGTTTCAGAAGAGTGTGTTTGCTCTCCGCTTGGATCAGGCAGTCGTCCAGATATGGGTATATTTGTATCCCTTGAAGTCTGCAGAAGGCAATTACTGATGCCAGGCATTTCGTGAACACTCTGGGCGCAGTAGATAAGCCAAAGGGCAATGCAGAGAATTGATAATGGGATGAACCTGCAAGAAATCTGAGGTATCTTCTGCAATCTTGTCTGATTGGGTCATGCAGGTATGCCTCCTTGAGGTCCAATGTCACCAGCCAAGACTCCTTGCCCAGCATGGGAAGAAGTTGCTGTAATGTGAGCATCTTGAACTTTGGTACGAGTAAATATGTGTTCAGGATGGATAGGTCCAAAATAGGTCTCCAATCTTTGCCCTTCCTTGGTACCAGGAATAGTCTGGAATAAAAACCTTGACCCTGTTCTTGTGCAGGTACCTCTTGAATAGCTTTCATGTCCATGAGATCTGAAATTTGTTTTTGTGCCTCTGCCCTTTGATTGTGTGGCAGGTTTGGCATGCCTCTCATTTTTGGAAGAGTGTGAAAGTGGAATCTGTAGCCTCTGTCTATAATGTCCAGGATCCATTTGTCTTTTGTGACAATATGCCAATTTTTCGAAAATACCAGTTTTCCACCTAAAGGTGCTGCCATTTGAGCCTTGCTTGGCATGCAAAGGGGAAAGTCATTGAGTCTGCTTTCTGAATGGCTGTGAACTATCCTCACCCCCTCTTGGTGTAGGTGTTTGCCATTGTCTGCCTCTAAATGATCCCTGAGATTGCCCTCTACCTCTCGGGTGCCTGTATCTACATCTTTGAGGTCTGTCTGTGGCTGGAAAGGACCAATTTTTTGAAGGCCAATTTCTACTGAAATGTGGCGGTTGTACTTGTAGGAAATCTTTCACTGTTTGCATTGATTTTGCCTTTTCCTCCATTTTCTTTAATACCTCCTCAGCTTTAACACCAAACAATACATCTTTTTGAAGAGGTGCATCTAGTAATTTAGCTTTGACATGATCTGGTAAGGTTTGCTCTTTGAGCCAAGCATGTCTACGTATGACTGATCCTGTAACAGCAGCTCTACAAGAGGCTTCTAAAGCATCAAAACCACATTGCAAGGTATGTTTACCCACTTGCTCTGCACTGTGCAACAAATCCTGCAACTCCTTCATGGCTGATTGTCCAGGTTGTGACATTTTGCTTTTCAACTGAGATAACAAAAACTGTTGATACTTTAACATATGGAACTGACAGTTTAATGCCCTCATGGTTAAAGTGGCCGAGGTGTATACCTTTTTACCTCATCTTTCTAAAGCTCTGGAATCTCTCTCTGAAGGTAATGGATTTTTGGCAGTGGAGGCCTTAATTCCCTTGGGACCCTCTGAAATAGTTTCTGGCTCAGCCGTATGGCTTTTGTATAGGAATTGGTGTGAATCAGGCACCCTGTAATACCTGTCAGGCTTGACTGGAGCTGGAGGTAAAAAATCTGGGTTAAGGCTGGCTTCTGAATACACATCATCTAATATATCTAAGACAGGAGGAATAGCCAGAGGCCTGTGCTGAGGGAGCAAGAGGAAATCCCTGAGCCTTTTCTTGGAGTCCGAGTACTCTTGGCCTTCCCAGTGGAAGTGTTCCATCAAGGTATGCAAGGTTTCCCCAAAAGAGTAATCCTCAGGGGGGGAGACAGAGGGAATGGACTCCTCTGCATCAGAATCTTCGAAAGGGGAGTAAGAATGTTCCTGGTCCTCAGAATGCTCTGAAGTAATGGAGGCCTGGTCAGAGGAAAGATATTCTTCCTCCACTCTGGGCCTTTTGTCCGGGGGGGGTTGAGAACACCTGATAAGAGTAATCAAATCCTCAGCCATTTTGAGCATCTGCTTCTTAGGTATGGGGCCTTCAGATGGGCCCTGTGGAACTTGCCTTTTAGAATGCATGGCTGCTTTAGATTTAGTATAAGCCTTAATGGAAAAAGAAGAAGAAGGCCTGAAGACATCTTGAGTGGTGGCAGGCCTGTCTGAACTCTGAGTTTCCCCGCCAAGAGGGACTTTGGTATCTGTAGTCGGGGTGTGGGCCGAAGAGCCTGCGACCTCGGGCACAGGAGGCACCACTAATGAAGTGTCATCGGTAGTCAGGGGCTGCGTAGGCGCCTCGCTGAGAACCGGAGCACATGTAGTCGGCTTTAGCGTGGTGTCAGTAGAAGTCACGGACCTCGTATGTCGGTCCTTATCTTTACGTCGTTTACTCAAAATTGGAGTCGGAGTATCCAATGACGTTGTAATTAAGCTTTTTGCCAAAATAGTGTTGGGCGAACTCCGCCCGACGCTTAATAGTGCGTCTGTTGAATGTAGCACAAAAACGACAGGCCGAGACATCGTGGTCTGGGCCTAAGCAAGGTATACAGAGGGAATGGAAATCCTTATGCGGTATTTGCTTCCCACATGAAATGCAATTATTAACTTTGTCTGACATCGGTCTGAGGCAAGAAAAGTTTCTCCAATGGGGTACTTAGCTTTCTAGAAGTCTTCGGTTGAAAAATATTCGTAATCTCAGGAGCTGGCCGACCGGCACTTGCGAACTGCTTCTGCTTCGGGCACCGCGCGGCAAGAAAGACTGAAGAAAATGGTGTCGGCTGGTTCCTTTATACCCCTGTCGCACTGACGTCAGGGAAGAAGCGACGACAACCGACGCCGGACCTAGACTTTGGAATTTGGCCGACCGAGGACCCGCCTGACGGCAGGAGAACCCATCTGTTATGACTGCAGCTGTTTGCATGATGAACATCACAGCCATCAGATCTGGAGACAGGGAAGTCCTAAATACAGCCAGAGCAAATCAGAAGGGAGTGAGGGAAGCAAAATGCGCCTATGGCAGAAAGATCCACAGCTACTTCTCTGACCAAAAAGACCTCAGGTGCCTATGGCAGGGTATCTAGTCAATAACTGACTACAACCCCCTATTTTTGCAATGTGAGGACAACAAGGAATTCTTAAATAAACTGAATATCTACTTCAGCAGATTCGAGGAAGAGAACAGAGCAACAGTGAAGAAAATGCCCATCGGCCATAATGAGATGATGCTCACCCTCAACCAACCCAGCTGATGTCCAGAAGACACTGCGCAGAGTTAACACGAGAAAAGCAGCTGGGCCTGACAACATCCTAGGTGAGTGCTCAGGGACTGCACAGTCTAACAAATGTCCTCACAGATATCTTCAATAACTCTTTGAATCAGCAAATTGTTCCAAAATGCTTCAAGGTCATGACAATCATTCCATTACCAAAGAAGTCTCCACCATCCTGCCAAAATGACTGCCACCCTGTAGCCCTCACATCCACAGTGATGAAGTGCTTTGAAAGGCTGGTCAAGGACACCATGACATCTGGGCTGCCTGCTGTTCTTGACCGTCTGCAGTTTACTTACCGAGCAAACTGCTCTATGGCAGATGCCATTTCTCTAGCACTCCATCTATCCCTGGAACACCTTGAGAATAAAAACACCTATGGCAAGGGTACTATTCATCAACTTCAGCTCTGCTTTTAACACTGTCATCCCTCTTCATCTGGTAATAAAGCTACTCCAACTAGGCATCGGGATTCCACTTTGAAAATGGATTCTTGACTTTCTCACAGAAAGACCTCATAAAGTGTGGTCAGGAAATAACTCCTCAGATAGCATCACTCAACACTGGAGTCTCACAAGGATGTGTACTAAGTCCCTTGCTGCTAACCCTGTTAACACACAGTTGTACAGCCAGGTACAATACAAACCACATCATCAAGTTTGCTGATGACACAACAGTGGTGGGCCTCATTAGTAACGATGATGAAATAGCGTGTAGAGAGGAGGTGGAACAACTGATTACCTAGTGTGGAAATAACAACTGAGCACTAAACGTAAACAAGACAAAAGAGATAATTGTGGACTACAGGAAAAATCGCAAGGAACATTCTCCCCTCACCATCAATGGGGAAAGAGTGAGAAGCACGAAGTTTCTGGGAGTGCACATTGATGAGGATTTGTCTTGGAACACCAGTACAAATGCCATAGTCAAGAAAGCGCACCAGAGATTGCACTTTTTGAGAAGGCTGAGGAGATTGAATCTCCCATCAACAGTTCTCACTAACTTTTACAGAGGTACTATAGAAAGCATCCTAATGAACAACCTTCATAGCATGGCGCTTCTGAGTGCAAATCCCTCCAGAGAGAGGTGAAGATAGCCGAAAGGATCATCAAGACCACCTTACAATCTATCCATGACTTGTACTTATCTAGATGTCTCAGCAGGGGCAGAGGAATAATTAAAGACTGCACTCACCCTGCCTATAAACTGTTCCTGCATGTGTCATCTGGAAAGTGCTTCCAAAGAATACGTTGCAGAAGTACGAGATTCAGGAACTGCTTCTTCTCTAATGTCTTCAGGCTGCTGAACTCTAGTTCATGATGGCCATCTGGGTTAGTAGAAAGCTATGCATTAACCTGGTTACCAGTCTCATCAAATACATAGTGCAATATTCACCATGACTGTTACTTACAGGACATCTACAGCCGTAGCAATGCAATAAAATCGCTCTTCTTTCAGTGCAATACATGTTATGAATTCTCATTAACCATAGTGCAATACTCTAATGTTTACAGTGCAATACTTAAATGTCTCTCTCTGTGCAAGGATCAATGCAATGTCTTAACCAAGTACCTGGGCAATATTAAAGTTTTATGTAAGTAAGTGCTCACTGCGAAAAGTGTTAAAATGTGTTTTTAATTATGTGCAGTATTAGTCTGTCTACCTGCATGTCACTGATGTAACAGCTAGGTGTTGTGTGTGTGAATGTCTGTGAAAATAGTCTATAAGTGGTCTGCACAGTGAGTCCAGAGACATGGAATTTCGTTCAGTTTTTGCATTTGTGTGATTTCCGTATGACAATAAAGTTTACTTTAACTCTGACCAAAACACAAAATCCTGTGTCATATCCTAGCCAGCTATAAAGTCACCCTACATGTCCCAAAAAGCTCCATCCTTGGACCTACTGGAGGCACTAACCATTCAACTTAACACCCTTCTCATGGGACACTAATTAGCCCTCTATAGATTTGGAATCCTACACTGCCTCAAATCTAGACACAGAGATTCTTGGACTTTGTAACTACAAATACCCTTGACCAAATAGTGAATACACCCACTAGAGGTTTTAACATACTTGACCTCGTGCTCACAAATATGGGAGAATGATGCACCCCCTCAATGTTTCATCCTTCCTGGTAAGGTCTGACCATAAAGCTGACTACTTCAAAATCAATTCTATTAATACCAGTAACAGGAACTACTCCAAAGCAAATTACCTGTTAAGTGGTTTGTCAAAATTCAATGCCTCTGCAAACCCTGAGAACACATCAGCCTATGCTGAATTGCTGTCAGACTCTGTACAACATTGGAATCATTAACTATAGTCTTAAAACAGCCTTTGTATCTCATGGAGGACTGCAGTGGTCATCCCGTCATATGGGAGAAACTTCAACAGATCCTGGGAACTACAGACTCATTAGTCTTACTAATCTTATTTGCAAAGCCATGGAAATTATCAACAAATACATAGAAGACCTCCAGACACTGGATCCATTCCAGTTTCACTTTGTCAAAGGATGGTTATGCTTACTGAATCTGATGGACCTGTTTGAAAAGATCACTACGGCAATGGATGAGGGGAAAATGGTGCATATTGCCTACCTAGACCTGGGTAAGGCAGTTAATACAATACCCAACTCGGACATTGTCAAACTTACAGAACTAGATAGCTAGCTGACTCACTGATAGGACCCAGAAGGTTAGAAGTGGCAAGGTTACCTCCACAAAGAGGCCAGTCACCAGTGGAGTCCCCCAGGGCTCTGTGCTAAGCCCACTCCTCTTTGGCATCTACTTCTCTAATGTCAAAACCAATATCAAAGGCCTTTGGTTAACCAAGTTCATAGATGACTGCAAACTGGGAGCAGTCATTGAATTTCCCCCATGGCAAGAACATCCCTCAGGAAGGACTAATGCAGACAAATGCTTGGTACCAAAACCATGGCTTAAAACTCAATACCAAGAAATGCATTATAGTACCTTTTGGGAAAGCTGCCACCCTGGGTAACATAATCATCATAATCTTCAATAAAACACCCTCAAAAGTTGATTCACTTGTAAGGAAACTGGGAATCCATGTAGATAGTAACCTAGCCTTCAGCCAACATGTGTCCAAGGCAATAAGAAAATTATTCTATGTTGCTCAACTTATAACCAAGGGCATGGCATCTAGGTCATCATACAACTGTACTCGACCCTAATCAAGCCCATCAGAGTATAATGGCCCCATTGGCATGTACTTGAAAAGACACATACAGCAACTGGAATGTCCACAGAGGTTCTTTACAGAAAGAATACAGGGAGTAAACACAATGCCCTACGTTGATCACTTCAAAGCTCTGTCTCTTTACTCAGTATCATACAGACTTCTGAGGGGTGATCTTTGCTTGGCATGCATTTTATACTGCCAGGCACCTGAAAAGGACCATATTAACCCTTTGCTGATGAGGACCACCTCTTCTCGGGAGTAGTGCTTAGATGAGTCCCCTACCATACTGTTGCCTTTTCTGGGGCTGTTGGAACTTCCTAAACCATAGGTTTTTGGTGCCTTTTGACATCCTTAGAAAGGACTGTTGGAGGGCCCAAAACTTGACACCAACAGCCATGAGCATTTTTCTCTTTTGCTAACATTACGACTTGCCTTTCACCTTCTGCCCAAAAAGACGGATCTATCAAAAGCAGCAGTGACAAACGCTGAATTGAAGTGATCTGCAAAATCTGTGAGGTGCAGCCAGGGTTACCTTTACATTGCAATGCTTGAGACCACTGCTCCAGCTGATGCATCCATTGTATTATGAATCAAATGCATAGTTAGTAAAGAAATAGATGTAATAGTTGCCACCAGGACTTCCAAATGTGACTTCAGATCAGCTATATGCAACTGTTGCAGAGCATCCAATGTTTCTTTTCTGCCAAATCCCTCTAAAGCCTAATCATATATTTTAGACAGTTCAGTGCCCTGATTGAAAACATGCTGGATGCATCTATCATCTGCAATTCCATATTGGGAGGATGGACAGCCTGAGCATCCTCTGGGACCTGATGCCATTATGCAATTAACAAGTGGATATTTATCTTTGGGTGCCACAGCACTCTGGCTGGCAGGGAAAAGGCTCATCTGCATATAGGCCTTTCCAATCCTTAAAGCACACTGAATCTACAAATTTATTAGGAGGTGGCACTGGCCAGGTCATTGAGGAGAGCACCTATAGGCCTCCTGTAAAATCTCTTTCACCAGGGAGGTGTGGTCAGTTGGACAGGCTTCCCTTTGCCCCATTGTTATGATTTCATCAAACAAGCCTTCTTTGTGAGGTGATATGGGGAAACTTCCCCCTTTGCCCAGATCTGTGTTTAGGGAAGAGCTCTGAGGGGAAGTCAAGGTGTTTAACCTTACATTGTCTCTTCCATCAGGGGCTAGGAGGTGGTCATTTGAATTCTCCTGGGAAGAAGGCAACGGACCTCGACATTTTGGAACAAAGAGGTCCTCTGTCCCAAGGAAATACTGATGGAAGTGTGGCTAAAAGCTTCCGTTTCAGCAATTCTTAGAGGCAGAACTGATGGGGCCTGTACCTGCTCCTGCAAGAAATCTTCTCAGTTCTCTGCTGTGATGAAAAGTCAACCATGGCATTCAGGTTCAAGACTGTTGGCACAGAATGAATTAGCATCGCAGGAACAGCAGTGCAAGTGAGTCTGCACCAAAGACTCCAGAGTTGAAATTGCAGTTAAGTATTTCAGTACTGAAAGGCTGAACACAGACATCAATTTTGCCAATGGTCCTGCTTATGAACTCTTAGGCACTAATGGTCCCCAGCACTAACACTGTTGAGGTCAAGGAATCAACCAACACAGAAGGCATTGGCATTGAAGAAAGGGAATCTTTCAGCAGTGATGGAACCAGGACAGGCTACACTGCCAGTTCAAACACTGGAAGTGCCAAAATGGCCTGGAGAAGAAATTCAAAGTACAGGTGGTAAGAGACTGACTCTCTCTCTCTCTCTGAGCATGGAGGCACAAATGACACCATACTATAATTGAGCCTTCACAAAGTTGACATCATGTGTTTCCATTCAAGGTGAGTAAGGCTTTCTCAGGGATGTACAACAAAATAATGTGGCTGTATCAGGAATGAAAGAAAGCAGGATTTCAATGGAGAAGGTCTCAGTTTTTCTTCTTGAAGCAGAGTCTGGGGTTACTAACATCTCCTGTCTAGGAAGAGATAAGGACCTGGCATGAATAGCCTGATAGAAAAGTCCAGGGTGCAGGGAAGAGACAGATGTAAACAAGACCTTGGCAGGTGAATTTCATGCCCACACTGGGCACATTTCGTAAAGCCAGAGGCATTAACATCTTTCTCCATTCCAACAGCAGCAACTCAGCAACCTGAGTAAACCAAACAAGAGGTCACATATAGCTTAACAATAGTGAGCCAACACTTCAATGCAGTCAATCAACTTATCCAAAACAGGACCTAAAATTAAAAAAACCTAGACAGGAACTGTAATTCAGGAAATAGAAAATAGCCATTTTTTTTTGACAAGAGATGGGGAGGGAGGGAGACAAAAGCCTAGTTTGCTAGAAAAAAAAACAAAATTTACAGTTATGGAAAGTTAAACAATTTTTAGCATTCTGAAACACTTATCCACATCCAAAGGATAAAAACAACCCTCAAGAAAACTTGGAAGAGATTGTAACAGGAATGGTGGCAACAAGTTCTGGAGTATGGGATTTATAGGACGGGGAGGAGTTTGTCAAGATGATCAGTTTACTAGTTTCTACCATCCAAACAGGACCAGAATAAATTGCAGAGTCACTATTTTCAGAGTCCATTTGCTTTCAGTAAAGTTTTCACAACTTTGTATAGAAAATGCACTAGCCATCCAACTACTTTGATTAGTGGTGGGAATTTGCAGAGGGAAGTGGGGGAGAGTGAGATAGTCATAGCTGCCACCTTTGGTGGTGGCCATAGGAGTCTCCAGCTTCTCTTTATGGTCTCCCTGCCAATTTTATATAATGGCCATTTTCTCCCTTCACCAATTCACCTTTGCTTGGGAAGTGACAGTATGTCCTGTCTTAGAAAGATAATTCCTATCACATCTAGTAATATGGGGATGAAAAATGTTTCTTTGAGTGAACAGTCTCTCACACTTCTGATGCTGGGGGTAGCACTTTGAAGCTGCACCTTGACATACTCTGGCAGGAAATTAATCATCAACAAGGCACATCTTATCACAGACCCCCCCCCCCCCCAATGGCTGATCATGGGCACATATAATGACATACTTTCTTACCTGCGTAGCAATTCACGTGAACACAATTATTTTTGGTTTCTGGATCAGTTTAAGTGCTTCTCCTATTTTTATCCCTAAAAGGCAGTGGGGGTTCATCCTGACATTCAATCATATAGGTCTGATAGCTGAAAGCCCATAAGGCCAGAGTAGCATCCATGTATACTTTCTTTGCAGAGAGGTCAAAAATCCTGCTTTGCCAGTCATCATGAAATGCATTAGGTACTGGACCCAGATTGGACCCCTTCTTCAGTCAAGAGACACCACTGATGGATCAGCTAAAGGTTTCCTCATAGAAATGCATTATACTGCTGGACCTTATAGATCTGGGAAAGCCTTTTCAGGTTAGGTGGTTGGAAGTCTGGTGCCAAAGAGGCAGCCGAAAAAGTATCCACTAAGGCCCATAAGACTAAAAAGATTGTCACACAGGTCAACCAAGCTTGAATAGCAGATTGGGTACCTAAAGGAGTTGGCCGGGGAGGATGGAAATAAGTGGTCACTGTCAGCTTGCCCTAGATGGGGAAAGGAGGTGGTTCCACATCATCACAAGGGTGTTTTTCAGTCAGAGTTGTAGGAGTCCTCAGCACAATGGCAGACTGCAACCTGTGCTGCCAAAGTGCATTTGCATTGAATTACAAGAAAGAACATGACACACTTCCCCACAAAAGACAGCAAAGGTGAATCTTGGAGGAGATACCAAAGATGAAGTGTGGGTGCTCCCAGGTGGCAAAGGTAGGCCTGCCCCAGGAACAGCAAGCCAGCCTGCTCCTCACCCTTTGACCTTTACCAGGGAATGGAGAGCTGATCAGGATTCCCAGGGTAGAGGGATGGCACTCACCTAGCACCAAAATCCCCTGCCTCCTGCACCTTAAAGCAAATGGGCTGAATGGGTGCAGTAGTGGAGCCATGATTTGTGGTCCTTGGAAAAAAAAAAGCACTTCTGGGAATCTGAGACCTCTTTATCATCCCATTTAATGTAATCCTTCATTCTATACAAGGTACCACCACCAAATGTGATGCCCTCTGTGGGAGAAGCAGAGGACACAGTTAGTTCAATAATGTTGATATCAAACGTCAGAGGGGAAAATATCTGTGAAGCATTACACAGATAGTGAGGGGACTCCAAACACTGATGGCTGGTCCACAGATGTCAGAAAGTTTAAGAAATGAAGGAAACCTTGGGTTAAGGTTTGAACTACTACTGGAAAGGAAGTGGAAATAGGTGAAGGTATGCCTGTTGTCTAACCTTTAGGCACATGTATGGACCTCAGAAATTATTGAATGTCCTATACCTGAACAAGAGCCTTTTAGATTTTAGTGGCCATCTCAGTGGTCTGGGTCCACTGATGGAAATTCTTGATCTTTACCTTTTGCCTGTGGATATCTTATAGGGTCATAGTTTAGTATTATGTTAGCTACCTTGCAGGATATTTTAAGTTTAGTCAATTTCCCTTTTGGTGCTCAAATTAACCTATCCCATTTGGTGTTTGATTGGCCTTGCTCATCCCACAGACAATAATTATACATTTCCCCTAGCGATCATGCCACAGATAATCTGAGGGGAACCATACATGGGATAAAGCCTATAGGAGCTGCCTCTGTACATTAGTAATACTGTAGACAGTTCTGACATACGTTTTCTTTTACCCATCCATAGATCCATGTTGTACTTTTTGCATGGATAGGGAGTCTGTTTCAGAGTAACAGTATCCTCTGTGAGCTATAGCTGTCCCTCTAAATCATTCTGTTGATGTTGCAGAAGAAATTTAGATCCCTAGATCAAATATTTCTGATGCCCTTTGACTTGCTGATGTGCAGTATGGTCCATTAGTATTGGGTCTGAGGATGTCTTGTATGCCAAACACAGGTCACCTCTTAGCAGTCTGCAAGATACAGAGTACAGTGACAGGCTTCTGAGTTGGTCCATGTAAGAGATATTGTTTAGGCCTTGTGTCCCTTTTAGTAAGTTATCTCTGTGGGCATTCCAGTTGTTACGTATTTGGACATAAGCATGACAAAGGGGCATTACACTCAATGACTGGCTTAATGCTGCCTGTGTAAAGGGGCACAATCATGTCCCTATATCCAAAGACCATCCCTCTTGTTTATAAGCTGTCCAATAGAATAACTTTATGACAATAGACAAATATTGGTAAAATGTTAGGGCACTGCCCACATAAGTTCCCAACTCCCAAATAATTGGGTCAACTCTTAGGGGTGTATTGTCAGTGTGGCAGTTCCCTTAGATACATTGTCTTCCCAAAGGATACAATAATGCATTTTTGGCATTTAGTTTCAGTCCATGATTTCGGCAGCAGTTATTTATTTGGGACAAATCTTCCTGCAGAATGGCAAAGTCATTTGGAGAATCAGTGCAACTAGGTTGCAGTCATCCTCAAATGTAGAAAGCCAGAGCCCCTTTGGTATTGGCTTTTATTTCAGAGAAGTAGATGCTAAACGGAAAAGGTCCCAGCACTGAACCATGGGGATTCCACTGGTGACTGGTCTCTGGGTGGGGGTAGGGGGGTGATAAGCTTCCCCTATTTTGATTTCCTGCTTCATATCTGTGATGATCCCGCTGACAATCCTGTGAGTGATTTAGGGGTTATTCCCATTTTATTTACATTTTCTATACCAGAGTCGGGAATTCTGTCAAAATCTTTGTGTATTATTTTTGCCTTCATCCATTGCTTTGGTGACCTTTTCAAAATAGTCCACCAAGTTGAGCAAGTATGACCTGCCCTAGACACATGCAAACTGAGACAGGTCCCATGTTGGAAAGATCTCTATGTCCTTACTGATTAATTATGTGATAAGTCTTTCCATTGGCTTTGCATCATCCTGCACCTACACCATCCTCCTCCTTGGAAAAAATGAAATGGGTGTCAAATGTAAATGTCAGTAGAAAGATGACCACATTGACCTCTCACATAAGGCCTTTGGCTCAGAAGGATGTTCCTTGGTCTGAAGGCGTGGCAGCCTCTTACAAGCAATGCCAGAGGGCTCCAGTGACACAGATATGTGTGTTGGGCTGCAAAAGCATCTGACTGAGCCAGGCACACACAATCTAAACAAGGTCTTCAAGGCCTTAAGTGTCCCCATTTTACTTTTGTGATTTTCCTTTACTTTTCACAGGTGGACATCCTTGGCAGGTGACTGTAGGTTGAAAATCATAGTGGTATATTCCTTAAGGAAATATCCCCTTTGCCTTAATTCTTTATGACTAAAGCCCTAGCAAATATTACAACTAGGGTTGAACTCATGATACTGACACTTCAATGTACAAATCATAATAGCAGTAGGAAACATATGAACATAGTACGGGTGGATGCTTCCTTTTTACTGAGTGTGTACTGATGCTCTGGAAATATGGATGCCCACTTGGCTGGATGGGGAAGGGTACTGAGCTCTGGCAATCATGCCTGATATATAGCCCTCTGCTGCAGAAGTACCACTGCAACAGTAAGCACTGATTGTATGTTCGTAAGGAAGTATTTTAGCAAGCTTGATTACACTGTGTGTGCACGTGCACATATTTCCACTTGTATAGAAGTATTACCTGTCATTTCAGTTATGCATGTATTCCTAAGTTAGTACTGTACCACACTTGACAGAATAACATGCACATCAAAGTGAGTGTGCATGGACTGTGCTTTTATCAGGGACCCATTTCTTCCCCCAAGTAGTGGGTATCCCAGCATGAAGATAACCATCTAGAACTGCCATTATTTAGGTAGCTATAGAGGTGATTAGTTCTCTAATTAGAATCCTGGCAATGAGGACATTTTACTTACGGTGCTCACCCTGCACTAGAGAAGACCCATGCCACTGCAGAGACTACATGCTCCTTGTGCAAATGGACACTCCTATGCACTTCTGATGAAGACATCTGTGCTTTCAGATTGCTGAGCAAATGCACATTCTAAAGCCTGCATCAGAAAAAGAAGTTATGTCTTACCATAATGTTACATCTGTGTTGTTGATCTTTATTCATTCATTACGATGGGTTATCTGTTCCATCCTCAGAACTGAGCTGGGCTTATACCAAGCTCATGTCAGCCAAAAAACACTCGAGCTAAAATCGTAGCCACGATGCTCTGCTCCCTGTTACCTCAGATCGAGTTTGCAAGTTGATACACAAAAGTAGAGGCTACCTCTGGTTAGAACAGACCTACAAGAATGGAAGAAGAACCATATGAAATCCATCAGGAACCTCTGGAGGGTGGAGAGTAATGAATGAATGAAGATCAACACAGATGGAACATTATGGTAAGACATAACTTCTTTACCTGATGATGTTAATCTTCGTTCATTCCTTACGATGGGACAGAGTCCCCAGCTACCTATATCCCTGGGCGGCCCTCATGGAAGGACATTCCTGAGCACCATGGAACCAAAAGAAGCTCTTCCTCTGGAGGCCAAATCCAATTTGTAATGAAGAATAAAGGTATGGGGTTTGGCCAAAGTCACAGCTGAGCAAATGTCATTGAGGGAAGCCCTAGCATGGAAACCTGCTGAAGTTGCCATTGACCTTGTAAAATGGGCTTTCACTTTGTGAGGCAAGGTGATGTTGTTCTTGGAGTAGATGAAGGTAATGCAATTTCTCAACTATGACGCTAATGTAACTTTAGAAACAGGATGACCTAGTCTTGGTCCAGAAAAAGCCAGAAATAATTGGTCTGATTTATGGGTAGATTTTGTTCTGTCCAAATAAAAATGGATTTGCCTGTGAACATCTAGGGAGTGCAAGCAATACTCTCCCTGGTTAGAATGATTACGAAAAATTACTGGGAGGTCAATAGACTGGTTGATAGACTGCTCTGACACCACTTTCAGTAAGGAGGAGGAATTAGTTCTTAGTGAGACTCTATCCTTATGGAAAATAAGGTAGGGATGTTTGATGCATAAGGCTTGAAGTTCTGACAGATGTCTGACCGATGTGATGGCAACCAGAAACAAAGTTTTCCAAGAGAGGTACTTTAAGTTGCATGAAGATGCAGGTTCAAAGGGGGTGCTGTTAGAGCTTGCAGAACCAAAGCCATGTCCAAAGGTTGTACTGGTTCTCTAAAGGGAGGCTTTAGGTGAAAAACGCCCTTCAAGAAAGTCTTTCAGAGTCTGTGTGACATGAGATAAGAGTCCTGGAAGCCAATGTGGAAATGAGAAATGGCAGCTAAATGAACATGAACAGTAGAGGCTGATGCCCCAGATTGAAAGAGATCTGATAAATAATCTAATACCAACAAAACTGGGGCCGACAAGGGGTCCAGTTGTTTGTTCAATGCCCATGAGGTAAATCTTTTCCATTTGTTGAGATAGGTTAGCCTGGTGGATGATTTATGAGATGCAATAAGAATATTGTGCACCGGGGAGGAGAGGTTACCCTGCCTGGCAATAATTGGAAGTGGAGAAACCAAGCTGTCAGCTTCAGGTTTGTTAGACTGGGGTGGGTCAGACCCTGCGGATGGGAAATCAACCTTGGAGTTGGACTGAGAATCCACGGTCGATCTAGCAGGTGAGGCCAAAGGAAGGGGAACCAATCTTGTCGAGGCCAATATGGTGCAATGAGGATTACTTTGCTCTTCAACTGCTGGGCTTTCTTCAAAAATTGGGAAATGAGGGATAGAGGAGTGTAAGCATAAAGCAGACTCGAGGGCCAAGCGTGGACTACAGCATCTCTCTGTGACTGTCCCCGAGGGGGGGTCAGAAGTTGCTGCACTTGTAGTTGATTGGGGAGGTGAATAGATCGCAGCAAGGCTGCCCCCAGCAGTTGAAAATTGTTGCCACTATCACAGAATTGAGGGACCACTTGTGAGGTTGTAGAATGCACCTGCTCAATTTGTCTGCTATCACATTGGAGCTCCCGGGAATGTGTATTGCAATTAGAAAGCAGTTGGAACCTATCACCCATTGCCATATTCTCAAGGTTTCTCGGCATAATGGGTAAGAGCTGGTGCCCCCTTGCTTGTTGATGTACCACACTACTGACATGTTGTCTGATTGGATTGCAATAGTCCCTGATGGAAGGATCAAGTGAAATGCTTGCAATGCTAGTAGCACTGCCCTCAGTTCCAGGACATTGATATGCAAAATGAGCTTCTATCTCCAACCAGGTGCCTTGGACCGAGTTTCCCTGACATATCCCCCCACCCCATCAGGGAGGCATCCATGGTCACAGTAGCTTTTGGCTGATGGGGGCTGAAGGGGTGAGACCATTGTTGGGGATTGTGAGACGTCCACCAGAGCAAGTCTTGCTTGCATCTCTGAGTTAAACTTATCTGAAAAGACAAAGGATGCTGTAGAGGGAACCAGTGAGTGAGAAGTAGCCACTGAAGAAGTCTCATGTGGAACCTGGCCAGAGGAACAATGGTGATTGAGGCTGCCATCGACCCCAAGAGTTGAAGTATGGACCAGGCAGAAGATTTGTGGTGACAGATTAACGGCTGAACCTGTTATCCTATTCTTTGAAGTCTGTGATCCGGAAGAGATGCTGTGCAATTTCTCATGTCCTACAGAACTCCGATGAATTCTAAAGATTGTGCCGGGGTCATGTTGGACTTCTCCCAGTTTAAAGTGATTCCCAGGTGCTGAGTTGTGAGAAGAGTGTAATCCAGGGCTTCCTCCAGTAGACACTTGGTGGGGGCATTAAGGAGCCAGTCATCTAGGTATGGAAACAACTGGAATCCTTGAAGTCTCAGGTGAGCAATAACCACTGCCATGCATTTGGCGAACACTCTGGGGGCTGCAGAGAGACCGAAGGACAGTGCTCAAAATTGGTAGTGACTGGCTCCTATGCAGAAGCGGAGGTATCTTCTTGACCATTTGTCCACTTTTATATGGTAATAAGCATCTTGAAGATCTATAGAGCACATCCAATTGTCTTCTTCCAAAAAAGGAAGGATAGACTGAACCATGACCATCCGGAATTTCTCTGTTTTTACAAATTTGTTTAGTGTGCTGAGATCCAGAATCGGTCTCCAGTCCCCTGTCTTTTTTGGCACTAAAAAGAATCTAGTAAAAACAGGATCCTATCTGGTCTGGGGGGACCATTTGGATGACTTTTTTTTTTTTTTTTTTTTTTTTTTTTGTAGTAGCTTTCAGATTTTGTGTGCTGCTGCTCCTCCCTGACTGGGTGGGACATCGGGTAAATTTCTGGTGAAGTGGGACAGAGATGGAATGGAATGCGGTAACCTCTGGATATTATCCATTGTACCCAGGAATCAGTGATTATGGTTTGCCAAGCAGTAGGGTACAAGGAAAAATGACCCCCAGCCGCTTCCAGAGGTGAGCAGTTTGGAAACGCTTCAGGAGCGCAGGTAGGGTTGCCCACAGAAAGAATCTCTGGAACCCTGGTTTTGTGGACCTCCCCTGCCCTGAAAGGGGCATTTTCCATTAGTGTTTCCCCCTCTGCCCTTAGGGGAGAACTTGGCACATGCATCACGAAAAGAGCCCTGTGATTTTCTGTGCCACATCTTCCATCTCTTCTGATTTCTGGAGTAGAATCATTGAGGGGTGGAGTGTTGGACACCAATGGCAGACAGGGTCTTACCATCTTGTTCGCACCTTGCCAGTGTATTCTTAACCTTTGAGCCAAACAATGAAGAGGCCAAGATGGGGTCATTCAGAAAGGAAGCCACAAAGGAGTCCACAAAGTTGCAAAGGTGCATGGCATTTTGTGACTATGCCTTCGCCTGCTGCTCCTTCCGTTGCATGTGAAATGAGGCGCATGGAAGAATTAGATATAGATTCCAGGGTCACTGAGAGGCTACCTTGTCATGCACCTCATCAGAAGCAGCTCCTGACAAGATTTCAGAGAGTTTGTTGATAAAGTCCCTCTGGAGCCTCGTAAAGTGTGCCAAGTAGTTCAAAGACCTTATATTGAAGGTCAGTGAAGCAAACACATGCTTCCAGAGTCTGTCTATTGCCCGTGACTCCTTGTTGGGTGGATGGACAGTCTGGCTCTCTTCTGCCAAGTCTTGTTTGGTTGCAGCCTCCACCACCATGGCATCTACTGGAAGACCTTTGAACCAATGAGGATGTTCATCAGGGGGAGACAAAATTTTGTCAGGCCTCTGAGGTACTGCTTCCAAAGTATCAGGAGCCTTTCATGCATGCTGGACGTTGAACTGGAGAAGCTCATCATCCAATGGGGTAACCCAGGAGGTAGGGGGCAGGGCACGAAAGGTCTGCAGGAATACGGATTCCTCTGAGGAAGGGTTGGAGGACTTCCAGTTGCCCCTCTGTCTTAGGATCTCGAGGATGTCACCAAAAAACACCTCATCAGAGGGTGACCGTGGCCATCCTTCCCCATCAAAGTCCATATCTTCTGTTAGAGATTCTTTAGTGGAGTCCATGTGCTTCCTCTTGCATGAAGCCTTGCAAGGGACTTCCTCAGTGGGTAGCTCTAGGGAAGATTGCGAGGAGGGGATCACCTGCAAGGGAAAAGCCTGAGGCCCTTGTGCCCGGAGTCTGGTAGTTGTGGCTTGCGACAGATGTGGCACAGAGGGGGGCAAGGACTCTGACAGGGATGTTTTGCCAACAGAGGCAAGTGCCCGCCCCATGGCCTGGAAGTCTGGACTGCCTAAAGAGGGATAGGAGTCCAGAACCAAGCACGACAACCTTGGGACCGGGGTCACACTCTGCTCTGGTGAGCCGACCCCCAGACCAGGAGTCTTAAGAGGGCTGTGGAGCGTGAGTGGAGGAGGATTCCTGGAGAGTGCCATAGAAAATATTGGCATCGAACCAAGAATGCCTGCCCCCACAGCACAGCCGCTAGCCTGAGAAGGGCCCAGTGCATCGAGGGCCACAAGGATGACTCCAGCTCCAAAGTGAGGTCCACTGTTGGAGTCAATGGAAGGGAAGCTGATGTCAGAGGAAGGGGCTTCGATGCTTCCCTGAAAGTCAAAGGAGGAGTGTAAGATGGAGTCTGTTGAGAAATACGGTCACCTGCAAGAGGGAGCGCAGCTTTAGATGGATTAGAGAGTCCCCTGGCCACAAGCAAATGATTGACAAGTTGCAACGCATCCTGTTCAGAGAGGCACCTGGTTGTCCTCAGGGAGACCTGATGGAGATTCTGGCCTGTTCAAAAAGGGGCTGTACTCACTTCCTACAAAAGGGTCTATGGAGGGAGAGTACTTAGTTCTGGCGAGTTCATGTAATGTAGATCTCGAAGCCGAGGGTGTCTGCACCAAGGAGAATAATGTTGAGGGTATCTGTGCCAACAGTGGTGCCATGGACATCGAGGGTGTATGCTCCATGAAGGGCAGTGTGGCAAATGTCTGCACAGATGAATACGGTGCTGAAGAAGGTGGCTGCACTGGTAACAATGCTGAAGAAGGTGGCTGCACCGAGCAGGTTGGTGCCAAAGGTGTCTGCACCATAGAGGGCAGTATCACAGAAGCTGACTGCATCAGCAAGGATGGAGCTGAAGGAGTCAGCACAAATGGTGCTGAAGGAAACTGTACCTGTAGAGATGGTGCCAAAAGAGTCTGCACCGACGTCAGCAGTGCCGAAAAAGGCTGTGACAATACTATGGGAGCCGTGAGTGTCTGTACCGGGAACTCCGGTGCCAGTGGTGGTGAAGAAGACATAGCTGGAGTGAAAACAAATTGGGGCGGTGCCAAGGCTGGGGGTTGAAAGGACCACAGATGCCAGCACCAGACACGAAGTTCTCACTTTTTTGTGAGTCGATTCCTTTTAGTCTCCAGAGGGAGATGAAGTGAGCGACCTCAAGGAGGAGGAGGAGGAACACCACCTCTTACAGGGTTTCAAAGGAGGATGTGAGCCCTCCTACCCAGAGATAGCCTCATGGAAACGAGATTTAAGGAGGCCTTTTAGTATAAGTTTGTTCTTCCTTTCATTCAGAGTCCTAGTCGAGAAATTTCTACAAATCTCACAGGGGGGGGGGGGTCCAGGTGGGAAGCATTCATACAATAAACACACAAGTCATGACCATCAGAAAGCGGTAACTTATGGCCACATTCTGTACATTGAAACCAAAACTACTTTTTGTATCTGACATTGTAATATCAAGGGAAGACTACGATACTACTAAAAAGTTATGAAAGTACCCAGAAATAGAAAGGGGGAGAAAGGGATTACCAATAATGGTAAAGGAGAATAAGGACAGAATGTACTCTACGGAGTCAGTGTCAAAGTTGTGATAAGGTAAGAAGATAGAGATAGTGAAGAATTGAAAACTTTCTATACATTAATAATAGAAAAACTTCAAAAAAATTGAACACTTAGCTGAGACAGAAGGCTTGACATGGCTGCATAGCAATGCAGCAAACAAGATGTGAGATAACAGGGAGCAGAGCGTTGTGGGTAGGATCTTAGCTCAAGAGTTTTTTGGCTGATGCAAGCTTGGTATAAGGCTGGCTCAGTTCCGAGGATGGAACCAATAACCCATTGTAAGGAATGAGCTAAGATTAACAACGTCAGATCCTACATTCCCTCTTCCAAGGGTGCTGAGATAAACTGATGATCTGGACCACCAATCTTCTTCATATTATCCTCAACATAAACCAAACTGCTGAATGAACCTAGGTTGCCTGGGCTGTAGTCAGGACTTGATCTCTCTATGCCAATGCAGCTTGCTACTACAGTCAATATGCTTACTTATATTAATTTGAGAACAAATATAAAATGACTAAAATTATGTTTCAATGCCTGGCATATTATGGCCTTAGAAAAAATTAAAAGAATAATCTGGTGCTCAGTCAAAGTGAGAATAGAGAAATTAATTTTTGTTGAATTTGAATGCAAAGCATGTCTTCATCTAAAAAAAAAAGTTATGTACTCACCATAACATTCCAAGTTATTGTTCATTTGTCTTCAACCTGTGGGTTCCTGGATCCGGCACGGATCCAACTCGGCTGCATATCCAGCATCTGATCTGAGCTCAAAGCTCCTCCCCTACCCATAATGCCCCTGCTTCCTTCCTCCCCTTCAGATAGTTTGCGCTGCCCAACTTAGTATCCACACCTGACCAAACACCTGGTCCCATACTAAATGTATGCATAAGCAAAGAAGGAAGAGTAAGAGGCACCCTGGAGGTGACCAGATGCTCTACTCATCAAACCACAACACAGTCTGTGCAAGGCAGGGGGAAGGGCAGAGGGATGGTTGAAGACAAATGAAGAGCAACTCCTCAGAAGGAACATTATGGCGAGTACATAACTTCTTTATCTGAAATTGTTTCTTCACTTGATCTTCAACCTGTGGGACAGAGTCCCCAGCTACTAAACACCTGAGAGGCACTCATGGAAGGATATTGTGGAGCCAAAGGATGCCCTATTCCTGGGCATTATGTCAAACTTATAATGCAAAATGAAGGTATGAGATGAAGCCCAAGTAGCTGCAGAGCAGATATCATCCAACGAAACTCTGGACCAACAGGCCACTGAAGTAGCCACAGATTTAGTGGAATGTGCCTTCACATGACCTGGCGGGGATAAACATCTAACAATACAGCAGAACAATACATTGGGAAATCCAATGGGCAATGGTGACCTTAGCTACTGGTTTCTCTAAAAAGGGTTTAGAATAGGAAATGAAGAGCTGGTCAGACTTGTAAAAGGATTTAGTCTTGTGCAGGTAAAAACCCAGTCTGTGCACATCCAACAAGTGCAATTTATATGCTCTCTTGTTTTGAAAATTTGGGAAAAAGACCGGGAGATTAATCACCTGATTAATATTGGACTCCGAAGCTACCTTAGGGAGAAAAGATGGATTAGTACACAAGGATACCCTGTCCTTATGAAAAGTCATATAAGGGGGCTTGACCGACAATGCTTGAAGTTCCGAAACCCTCCTGGCAGAAGTAATAGCAACCAAGAAGGCAGTCTCCCAGGGCAAAAATTGCAGATCCAGAGGCTGCAGGCTCTAAAGGGGATAAAACTAGAGTGTGCAGAACTAACGCAAGATCCCACAGCCACGTTGGGTCCTTCACCAGGGGCCAAAGAAGAAAGTTGCCTTTTAGGAAGGCTTTGCAAAGCTTAGGAGATGCTAAGGAAGCCATATCACCCACATACAATTAGAAATCACTGCAAGTTGGACCTTGACTGTAGAAGAACTGGCACCTTGCTGAAAGATCCCTGCCAAAAATTCCAAAACAGTGGAAACCAGGGCAATGAAGGGATCTAGGGCACACTGCGAGGCCCAGATCAAAAAATGTATCCATTTGTTGGAGTACACCTTTTCTGGTGGAAGAATTATGAGCCACCACCAGGATTCTTTTGACAGGTGAAGATAAGCCAGGAGTCCTATAATGGGAACTGGAGCAGCCAAGCAGTGAGCTTCAGACTGCATAGGTCTGGATGGGAAATCCCTGAGGGATGAGAATATCCAGAACTGGATCCAACATCCATGGTGGAGCCACCAGAAAAGACCACAGAGAGGGGAACCAGACCGGATAAGGCCAGAATGGGGCAATGAGGATAACTAAGCTCCCCAGCCCATGAGCTTTCTGAAGGAATTTTGGAATCAAAGGAAGAGTAGGATAAGCATACAGAAGACCAGGGGGCCAAGCATGAATCAGAGCATCTCTGGGGGTTTCCCCCGATTGTGGGTCCACAACGAAGAACTCACTGCATTTTGCATTGGAAGGAGAGGCAAAGAGATCGCAGCAAGGGTGACCCCACTTGAAAAAGAACTGTTTCACTACTGAAGGATTCAGAGACCACTCATAAGGCATCAGAATAAACCTGCTGAGCCTGTCCGCTAGAATGTTGGACCTCCCTGGAATGTGTATTGCCACCAGAAAACGGCCGGTGGAGATCACCCATTCCCACACACACTCATGGCTTCATGACATAGGAGATAAGACCTGGTTCCCCCCTGCTTGGTGATGTACCAGACCACAGACATATCTGCCTGGATAGCAATCATCCCTGGGGAAGAAGGGCATGGAGAGCCTGCAACACAAGAAGCACCGCCCTCATCTCCAGGACGTAGATATGCAATCTGGACTTGTAGAAAGACCATGTGCCTTGGACTGTCCCTCGCAGTGCCCCCCGCACCCTAGCAGGGGGTGTCCATAGTCACTGTGGCCGAGGGGAAAGGTGAAAGAAAAGAGCCACCCTGAACAAGGTCCAGGGAATGAAATAAACCACAGAAGAGAATCCCTGCACACCCAAGAGACATGAACAGGGTAAGACAATAGGAGATCTAACATGGACCACTGGATCTAGAGGGTCCACTGAAGAACCAGCATGTGAGAATGTGCTATAGGTAAGAGACTGATCATGGCTGCCACGGACCCCAATGCCCTTAATACCATTTCTGCTGTCAGTGACTGAGCTTGAAGAATGCAAAGGACATGTAGCTTCAGAGACTGTATCCTCTGCAAGGTAAGGCTTTGGTTTGGATTGTGTCCAATCAAGCCCCAATGAAATCTAACACTTTAACCGGGGCCAGTGACGACTTGTTGTGATTGATGGTAATGCCCAACTGCTGGGCTAAAAGAAAAGAATCCCTCGCTTGATTGAGCTGATGCCTGGAAGGGGCAGTGAAGAGCCAGTTGTCCAGGTAGGGGAAGATCTGTACACCCTGAAGTGTCTGGTGAGCCGCTACCAGTGTCTTCACTTTGGTGAACACCATGGGGGCTGCTGTGAGATCAAATGGGAGCACTCTGAACTGAAAATGATGGGCCTCCAACAAAGCCTGCCCATTTTGATGTGGTAGTACGCATCCTGAAGGTCAATCAAGCACATGCAATTGTTCTTCTGCAGGAAGAGCAGGACAGATAGGTGACCATCCAGAATTTCATCTTGGCCACTGACAGGTTCTAGATGGAGAGATCCAGAACAGGTCTTAAGTCCTCCATCTTCTTTGGCACCAAAAAGAACCTGGAATAGTTGCCTAATTCAGACTGATCTGGGAGGAATGGGTTGGATGACTCACTTTTCTAGCAGCTTTGCAAATTCCAGTGCTGCATCCTCACTTTGCATGGGTGGAACGTCCAGGAGGTGTCTGGATGGAGGAACCCAGTGATCTTCCGTGATGGGCTCCCATATTGTTAGGTGTAGCGAGAGGTGACCCCTGACAGCCTCCAGAGATGAGCAGCCGGGGCAAACCTTCAGAGTTGCTGCACAGGTCTTTCAAAGAAAAGCTCTTGAGACCCTTGATTTCTTGGACTCCCTCTTCCTCTAGGGTGGCATCTATCAAATCCCCCTCTGCCCCTGGGGGAAGGCTAGTCCTGAGTGTCCTGGGAATAGCTCTGAGATTTCCAGAACCATATCTTATTGGCCCCCTCTCTGATTCCTAGAGAAGGTTCGTTGAGGGGCCGAAAAGTGGATCCCGGCAACAGACAAGAGTCTTCCTGTCCTTCTCACTCTGAACTAAGGTGTCACATACCAACTTCCCAAAAAGGAAGGAACCGTTGTATGGTGCATTTGTAAAAGATGGCTTAAAGGGTTCTGAAAATGCACAGAGCAGGAGCCAGATGTGGCACCTGATGACAATGACTGTATCAGCAGCTCTAGCAGCACCCTCGGTTGCATGGAAGAGACGCATAGAGGTGTTAGCCATAGATGTCATGGTGGCCATTTGAGAGGAGAACCCCTGTCCTCTACCAACATGGACCCGGGTTAGACTCGGAGATCTCCTTGATTTTGTCTCGCTGCAGCCTAATCACGTGTGCCATATAATTCAATGTATGCACAGAAAAGGTGGCTAAAGTGTACACCTGCTTCCCAAAAACTCTCCATCATCCTGGACTCTTGGTCAGGAGGGTAGACCATGCAGCTCTCCTTAGTGAGCTCCTTCATAGTGGCAGCTGCCACCACCATGGCATCAACCGGGGTTCCGTTAGTCCAATAGGTCCTGTCTGAAGGGGGGGCTCAAAACTCTGTCTGGGCATTTAGGAATGAGCTCCACCATGTTCAGTTCCTTCTACACCCGAGATGTAATAAGATCCACCAAAGGATCCATGGGAGGGGACACCCAGGAAGTAGAGGGTCCTATGCCAAATGCCTCCAGGAACACCGATTTCTCTGGGTTAGGTATTTGGGCAGACCACACTCCATGCTTGTAATTGGCATTTCCATGATGTCTCCAAAGGAGACATCCTTGGGAGGTGACTGGGGGAACCTTCCCCTTCCTCCAAATCAATGTCTTCTGTGAGGGACTCTGGTGGGGAGTCCAAGTGCCTCCTTCTGCATGTATATTTGCAAGGAACCTCCTTAGTGGGGGTCTCTGGCGAGGACTCACCAACGTCTTGCTGCTCCCAAGAGGGAGCACCCTGGGTCAAAGAGGTGTCAGGCTGTCCCTAAGATGGTACGATCAGCATCAGAAACAGAGAAAGCCAGGGCAGACTCTAAAAATGAGATTGTCAAGGGTCTCGATGGGATCGAGAGGGGCCTCTCCACCACATCAAAAGCCGAAAGGGAACAGACCTCCTGAGAAGGAACAATGGCCGGAGCCACATCAGAAACAGAGTAAGCCAGGGGGGACTCTGAAGATGAGATCATCAAGGGTTTTAATGGGACCGAGAGGGGCCTCTCCTCCACATCTAAAGCCAAAGGGGAACAGACCTCCTGAGAAGGAACAATGGCCGGAGCCGTAACCCTCTGACCCAACAAGGGAGTTGGAGCCAAACCTCCAGGTGCCAAGATACCAGGGGGAAGGATCTGCTCTGAAAAGCTTGAAGCCAACACCATCCACTTGGATCCGATGTCAAGACTACAACTCCGAGAGCCGGACGGATCTGAGCTAGTCAGATCCAACCTGCTCAAGGCCATGACTGGCACTGAGGTACAAGGTATAATCAGAGCTGACCCCTCGACGCCAAGTGTCCTTGGATCCAAGAGCTCTGAAACTGGAGATCAGCTCGGAAAAGGAGTAACAGGGATGAATGCAGACCACAGACTGCATGCCCCCCACTCTGGAGGGAGAGGGGACAGGCAGGACTCCTATTGCATCTGAGTGCGGATAAACTTCCGCATCATCCTATCCATCTCCGCTTCAGAAAGGCTGCGGGTGGACTGAGAAGAGGAGACCACCAACACTAGCCTAGAGGGGTGGTGAGGGGAAGCCTGCTTTGGCAGCAGAGTCCAAAGCTCCTCTGGCTCTGGAAAGAACCGAGGAGAACAGAGACGGGCAGACTCTGTCCTCAGAGCCAACCTAATTTTTGCCGGAGGGTCCACTGAAGCTAAGGAATCCAGGGATCACTTTCTGGTCCTGTCCTTGGACTTGCCTGATTTGTCTCCATCCCCGGACCTCTTACCAGGAAGTTGAGTCCCAGAGGCCGGGGCGGAGACAGAAGTAGAAGCTGGGGCTGAAGAGGCCTGTGCCCCGGTGGTACGAGGGGGGAGAAGGCCCTTCAGAATTAACTTATTACTCCTGTCCATCAGTGCCCAGGGATTAAATCCAGCACAGATGGAACAGGAGGTCTCCAAATTGGCTGCCCCAAGATATTCAATGCACAGAGTGTGGCCATCACTTGGAGAGAGCTTATAGCCACATGCTATGCATTTCTGGAAGCCTGGTTTGGGGATTTCTGACATGCTCCCAATCAAACAGCCCAACACACACACAGAGACCACACACACGTGTAAGACAGGAACGAAATTTTAACCAATGCAGACTGCGACTGGAGGTAGAAAAAAACAGAAAAGGGAAAGATATTAGAGAAAATAGAGCTTAAAAGGTATAATAAAGTCACTTACCTAAGAAAAATAGCAGAGCATGGATCACAATGCGGACATTAATGCAGCAAACAAGATCTGGGGGTGGAAGAAGACAGGGGCATTATGGGTAGAGGAGGAGCTTTGAGCTCAGATCAGATGCTGGATATGTGGCAGAGTCGGATCCGGGAAACCACAGGTTTAAGATCAAATGAAGACAAACTTCAGATAAGAAGTTATGTACTCACCATAACAGTCCTCTGTGTTGTTCATTTTCATTCTTCCTCAACAAGTGGGTTCAGAACAAACCCTTGGATACGACTCAGCTGCATTTTACAATTCCTGGATACTGAAAATTCTCGAGCTCCTCCCTTACCCATAACACCCTAGTCCCTCGCCATACTTCAGATCTTGTTTGCTGACCTTTTTGCTAACTAGAAACTAAGGAACAACCAAAATATGAGAAACCAATATCTGGAGCTCAAAGGCAGGAACACTGGTTCTCTTAGCATCTTCTCTTTCTTCCAGAAGTCACAAACAAAATGGTAGGAGGTTGAAGGAAGGGGAGTTGAAGAAGAATGAAAATGGACAACACAAATGGAACATTATGATTAATACAGTAGATATAAAAAGTGTCCACACCCCTGTTAAAATGCCAGGTTTTTGTGATATAAATAAATGAGACCACAATAAATCATTTCAAAACTTTTCCCACCTTTAATGTGACCGAGAACCTGTACAATTCAATTGAAAAACAAATATGCTAGGGGAAAAATATAAAAAATCAAAAAAAAAAATACAATAAGCTGGTTGCATAAGTGTGCACACCCTTAAACTAATACTTTGTTAAAGCACCTTTTCATTTAATTACAGAATTCAGTCTTCTTGGGTAGGAGTCTATCAGTATGGCACATCTTGACTTGGCAATATTTGCCCATTCTTCCTTGCAAAAGTGCTCCAAATCTGTCAGATTGTGAGGGCATCTCTTGTGCACAGCCCTCTTTAGGTCACCCCACAGAATTTCTATTAGATTTAGGTCTGGGTTCAGGCTGGGCCATTCCAAAACTAATTTTCTTCTGGTAAATACATTCTTTTGTTGATTTGGATGTATGCTTGGGATCATTGTCGTGTTGAAAGGTGAAATTCCTCATCTTCAGCTTTCTAGCAGACACCTGAAAGTTTTGGGCCAAAAGTGACTGGTATTTGGGACTGCTCATTATTCTCTACACCTTGACTAAAGCCCCAGTTCCAGCTGAAGAAAAGCAACCACAAAGCATGATACTGCCACCACCATGCTTCACAGTGGGGATGGTGTTCTTTTGGTGAAGCAAAGTGCTGTTTTTGCACCAAACATACCTTTTGGAATTGTGGCCAAACCTTGGTCTCATCAGACCATAACACAGTTTCGCACATGCTTTTGGGAGACAATGTATTGTTTTGCAAATTTTAGCCAGGCCCGGATGTTTTTCTGTGTAAGAAAAGGCTTCTGTCTTGCAACCCTACCCCATAATCCAGACATATGGCGAATACGGACAATTGTTGTCACATGTAGTACACAACCAGTACTTGCCAGAAATTACTGCAGCTCCTTCAGTGTTGTTGTAGGTGTCTTGGCAGCCTCCCTGACCAGTTTTGTCTCGTTTTTCATCAATTTTGGAAGGACGTCCAGTTCTTTGCAACTTCACCTTCTTTCAGCTGCTCCAGTTAGGGGTCGCCACAGCGGATCAACTGTTTCCATTTCTTCCTGTCCTCTGCATCTTGCTCTGTCACACCAACCACCTGCATGTCCTCTCTCACCACATCCATAAACCTTATCTTAGGCCTTCCTCTTTTCCTGTTACCTGGCAGCTTCATCCTTAGCATCTTTTTCCCAATATACTCTGCATCCCTCCTCAGCACATGTCCAAACCAACGTAATCTTGCCTCTCTGGCTTTGTCTCCAAACCTTCCAACATGGGCTGACCCTCTAATATACTTATTCCTAATCTTGTCCATCCTCGTCACACCCAGTGCAAATCTTAACATCTTCAACGCTGCCAAGTCAAGCTCTGTCTCCTGCCTTTTTGTCAATGCCACTGTTTCCAACCCATATAACATAGCTGGTCTCACTACTCTCTTGTAGACCTTCCCTTTCACTCTTACTGGTACTCGTCTGTCACAAATCACTCCTGACAATCTTCTCCACACACTCCATCCTGCCTGTACTCTCCTTCACCTCTCTTCCACACTCACCATTACTCTGAACTGTTGATCCCAAGTATTTAAACTCATCCACCTTCGCCACCTCTACTCCCTGCATCCTCACCATTCCTCTATCCTACCTCTCATTCACACACACATATTCTGTCTTAGTCCTGCTGACCTTCATTCCTCTTCTCTCTAGAGCATATCTCCACCTCTCCAGGGTCTCCTCAATCTGTTCCCTACTCTCACTACAGATCACAATGTCATCTGCAAACATCATAGT
This sequence comes from Protopterus annectens, assembly GCF_019279795.1. Classification (NCBI taxonomy): domain Eukaryota; kingdom Metazoa; phylum Chordata; order Ceratodontiformes; family Protopteridae; genus Protopterus; species Protopterus annectens. Next base: position 670,137,408 of record NC_056743.1, read on the forward strand.
CCATGGGGACTCCTGTTGGATCTCGTCAACCTGTTCATCACCATTGCAAATAAGAAAGGGCTCAGAGCTGATCCTTGATGTAATCCCACCTCCACCTTAAACGCATCCGTCACTCCCACTGCAGACCTCACCGCTGTCACATTAACCTCATACATATCCTGTACCACTCTTAGATACTTCTCTGACACTCCCGACTTCCTCATAAAATACCACAACTCCTCTCTAGGCACTCTGTCATATGCCTTCTCTAAGTCCACAGACACAATGCAACTCCTTCTGACCTTCTCTGCACTTCTCCATCAACACTCTCAGAGCAAACATTGCATCTGTAGTGCTCTTTCCTGGCATGAAACCATACTGCTGATCACTAATCACCACCTCCCTTCTTAACCTTGCTTCCACTACTCTTCCCCATAACTTCATGCTGTGACTGATCAGTTTAATCCCTCTGTAGTTACTACAGCTCTGCACATCAAACTTATTCTTAAAAATTGGTACCAAAATACTTTCTCCATTCCTCAGGCACCCTCTCACTTTTCAAGTTTTCATTAAACAATCTAGTTAAAAACTCCACTGCCATTTCACCTAAACACCTCCATGCTTCCACAGGTATGTCATCTGGACCAACAGCCTTTCCATTCTTCATCCTCTTCATAGCTATCCTTACTTCCTCCTTGCTAATTCACTGCACTTCATGATTCACTATCAGCACATCATCCAACCTTCTCTCCCTCTCATTGTCTTCATTCATCAGCCCCTCAAAGTACTCTTTCAATCTGCTCAACACACACTCCTCACTTGTGAGTACATTTTCCTCATTATCCTTTATCACCCTTACCTGCTGCACATCTTTACTAGCTCGGTCCCTCTGTCTAGCCAATCGGTACAGGTCCTTTTCTCCCTCCTTAGTGTCCAACCTTTCATACAACTCTTCATACGCCTTATCCTTAGCCTTCACCACCTCTCTCTTTATCATGCACCCCATCTCCTTATACTCTTGTCTACTTTCATCTCTCTGACAATCCCACTTCTTCGCCAACCTCTTTCTCTGTATACTCTCCTGTACTTCTTCATTCCACCACCAGGTCTCCTTGTCCTCCTTCCTCTTTCCAGATGTCACACCAAGCACCTTTCCAGCCATCTCTCTTACTAGCTCTGCTGTAGTTACCCAGCTATTCGGTAACTCTTCACTGCCACCCAGTGCCTGTCTTAACTCTTCCCTGAACTCCACCTCACAATTACCATTTTTCAATTTCCACCTTTTGATCCTTGGTGCTGCCCTGACACTCATCCTCCTCTTCTTGATCACCAATGTCATCCTACAAACCACCATCCTATGCTGCCTAACTACACTTTCCCCTGCCACCACTTTACAGTCTCCAATCTCCTTCAGACTGGCCCTTCTATGTAAGATATAATCCACCTATGTGCATCTTCCTCCACTCTTGTATGTCACCCTATGCTCCTCCCTCTTGTTAAAATATGTATTCACCACAGCCATGTCCATCCTTTTCACAAAATCCACTACCATCTGACCTTCTGCATTCCTTTGCTTAACACCATACCTACCCATCGCTTACTCATCCCCTCTGTTCCCTTCACCAACATGCCCATTGAAATCTGCTCCAATCACCAGTCTCTCACCCTTGGGTACAGCCATCACCACTTCATCCAACTTACTTCAAAATGTTTCGTTCTCATCCATCACACACCCAACTTGTGGAGCATATGCACTAAACATTCATCATTACACCATCAATTTCCAGCTTCATAAACATCACTCTATCTGACACTCTTCACCCCTACGCCATTTCTCCTCCCATCCACACCATGATAAAACAATTTGAACCCGCCTCCGATACACCTAGCCTTGCTCCCCTTCCATCTGGTCTCTTGCACACACAATATACCAACCTTTGCAAATTCACGGTTGTCCCATATTTTCTCCATTTTTTGATGACTGTCTTCACTGTGTTCCATGGTAGTCAATGCTGTGGACATTTTTTTGTACCCTTCTCCTGACTGATACCTTTTAACAATGAGATCCCTTTGATGCTTTGTAAGCTCTCTGTGAACCATGGCTTTTGTAGTAGCAGGCAACTGAGTAGATGTCAGGAAAATCCTACTAGGGCAGTGGAACTTTATTTGGGGTTAATCAGAGTCTTTAATTGATGGCAGGTGTGTAACTCAAGAAGATGGAATGCTGTAATTAAATCAAAAGGTGCTTCAACAAAGTATTAGTTTAAGGTTGTGCACACATTTGCAACCAGCTTATTGTACGTTTTTTATTTTTTATATTTTTCCCCTAGCAGATGTTTGTTTTTCAATTGAATTGTACAGGTTCTAGGTCACATTAAAAGTGGGAAACGTTTTGAAATGATTTATTGTGGTCTCTTTTTTTATATCACAAAAACCTGGCATTTTAACAGGGGTGTGTACAGTTTTTACATCCACTGTACATAACATCTTTATTTGATGCTGTCAATTTTCATTCATTCCTCAACAAGTGGGACAGTGTCCCCAGTTACCTGAATCCTGTTTGGACTCTAAGAAAGGATATTCCTGAGCACTGTTGAGCTTAAGGCTGCTCTTCCCCTAGAGACCAGATCCAATCTGTAATGAGCAACAACGTTATGAGGATTAGCCTTAAGTTGCAGCAGCACAAATAAAATCCACGGAAGATTTGGATAAAAATACTGATGAAGTCACCTTGGACCTGGCTGAATGAACTCCGGAAGGGTTTGGCAAAGACAAACCCAATCTGACGCAAAGGAAATGCAATCAGTTAGCCACTTGTCTAAAGTTACTTTGGTAACTGACTTGCCCAATTTTGATTCCGAAAAGGAGACATCTGATTTTCTGAAAATTTCCATTCTATGTAAATAGAAACACAACTGTGAACATCCAAGTGTAACATGCATTCCCCTCTGTTCATGAAATCTGGAAAGAACACTGGAAGATTAATTGATGTTGAATACTGACACCACCTCAAGAAGGATGGGTTCTGTCTGTAACAATACCTTATCTTTATGAAAAATCAAATAAGGAGGCTTAGAAGACAGGGCTTGAAGTTCTGAGACTCTTCTAGTAGAGGTTATGTTAGAGAGTTTCCCAGGTTAAAACTTAGTTCACACTTCACTGACTGTTCAAATGGAGATTCAGTCAAAGCTTGTAAAACTAAATTCAATCTCCATGGTGGAGTTGGATCTTTAAAAGGGGTTCCAAGAAGAAAGGTTCCCCTTATAAAGGCCTTACTAAGGTGGAACTGTTTACTCCTATATGAAAGTAAGAAATGGCAGCTAGTTGCATTTTAATAGTCGAAGAGCTAGCCCCTTCATTAAAAACTGTATCCCAAAACTCAAGAAAGTACAGTTGTGTAAGAACTTACCATAAACCTAGATGTCCTCCTCTTCCATGTTGCAGTACTCATCACAATAGGGAGGTTGCTGCCTGCAGCACCAGGCATCTGGCCAGTATACCAAAGTCTTTGGAGCAAGGGGCTACTTGTGACGTCGCCAGTCAGTGCCATAAACTGACATAGGCTATAAGAGTGAAATCTGCATGTACCCCCTTCAGAATGGACTGCCGCATACATTAGTACCCCTGAAGATGAAATATGAGCTAACTAAGGAAGTCCCTTCAGACTGACAGGAGGACTAGACTATAGGGTATTTTACCACCTGTGCCTGCTGCTGCAGATAAGTAGCTGTAGGCTTGTGATCCCACAGGTAGTTAGCAAGAAAAGAAAGTTAAGGAAGGTGATGCAAGACGGGGTAGGAAGGGAGGGTCTGAATACTGCAACATGGAAGAGAAGGACATCTAAGGTTATGGTAAGTTCTTAAACAACTGTTGTATGTTCTTCTATTCTCATGTTGCAGTATTCATCACAACAGGGAGAGTACCAAAGCTTTTAGGCATGAGCCTGGGAGGAGGCATGTGGTCCCTGGTCTAGAAGACCTTGTAAGACAGATCTGGCAAAACCAGCTCTAGCTCTTGAGGCTAAATTTAGCTTGTAGTGCTTAGTAAAGGTATGAACTGAAGCCCAGGTAGCCGCTTCTAGGATGGAGGCGTAGTCTACTCCTTTAAAATAGGCAGCTGAGGAGGCAGCTGCTAGTGGAGTGAGCTTTAACATTGTCAGACAAACTCTCCATGTGAATAGAATAGCATGCACAAATCGTCTTGCAGATCCATGAAGAGATGGTCTGTTTGGATACTGGTTTCCCTAGAGCCCCAGGGTGGAAGGAAATGAACAGTTGGTCAGATTTTCTAATAGGTCTAGATTTATCTAAGTAGTACCTAAGTTGTCTGTGGACATCTAATGAATGGAGTTTCCTTTCTGAGGAATTCTGAGGTTGGGGATAGAAAACAGGTAGGTTAATGGTCTGACTGAGTGAGAGCTCATTAACCACCTTGGGCATGAAGGAAGGATTAGTCCTTAGATAGACTCTCTCGTTATCGAAAAAGAGGTAAGGAGGGGTGGCCATCAGTGCCTGAATTTCTGATACCCTCTTGGCAGATGTGAGGGTAGCAGGACTGTTTTCCATGTGCATAGTTTCAGGGATGTGGAGTGTGCTGGCTCGAAAAGTGGCAAGGTTAGTTTTTCAAGTACAAAATGTAAGTCCCAAAGTGGAGGTACAGGTTTGGGGGGTCTTATATGAAGTACCCCCTTTCAGGAATAGCTTGACCTCCAATCTTGATGCTGAAGTGGGGATCAAACGCAGACATTCAGAGATGGCAGACAAATGGACCTTAACTGAAAAATACATTAGTCCTGAATGGAGGAGCTCACACAAGTAAGAAAGGACCATGGGTATAGGAATGTTCAGATGGTCCTGTTTTTTCTTTTGACATCACCTGGAGAATCTTTTTCATTTTGACACAATGTCTCCTGGTACTAAGCTTTCTGGCCTCCTGCAGAACATGGAATACATCCTCTGAGTATAGGTGTCTGAAGGGGATTAGAACCCTATCACCCAGAAGGTCAATTTGAGATTGGTCACATGAGGGTGGACTAGGGTTCCCCTGTCCTGTGTGAGTAGGTCTAATCGATGGGGTAACTTGTGATGATTGCCCTTGGCTAAAAGTTAGAGAAGGGGAAACCAATGCTGTCTTGGCCAGTAGGGGGTCACCATCAGGATTTTTGCTTTGTCCCTCTGAATTTTCAGGAGGACTTTCTGAATTAGAGTGGGGGGGGGGCAGAGGTACATCCCTGCCCAAGAAAAAGAGAAATAGTCCACTTTCCATGCTTGGGGATGTGGTTCACTTATGCAAAACTGGGGCATCTGTTTTGGGAGGAGATGAACAGATCTGTTTGTGGAATACCCCACCTGTGGATAAGACCTACGAATAACTCTCTGTGAAGCATCAATTCGTGAAAGTGTGCTGAAGTTCTGCTGAGACTATTCTGTCACAACATTCTCTGTGGATGGGGATGTACACTACTAGCAGGAGAATATGCAGTGATGATGCTAGGGTCCAGATCTGAGTGGGTAGACTGCAAAGAGTGTAGGATCTCAAACCCCCCCCCCATTTATGTACCACATGACAGTCATATTGTCTGCGATCACATTCAGGGTTCCTGGACATAGGGCAAGTTTGAAGGTTTGTAGGGCTAGAAGTGCCCTCATTTCCTTGATGTTAAGGTCTCTCTGTCTTAGTGTGGACCATTTTCCCTGCTCAGTAAAATGTTTTTGGTTGTGCAGTAGCACTGCTCCCCACCTCATGTCTGAGGCATCTGTAGAGATTTGTTGTAGGGGGCAGGTAGCTGTAAGGGGGTTCCCTAGTTGAGGTTGATGGCACAAATCCACCACTGTAGTTCCCTCTTCAGACATGGAAGGAGGGGGAGGGGGTTTCCAGGAGGTGGGAGTGCTGGCTCCATAGATTCTTCAGAATCCACTGGATCTGTCTCATGTGGGGTCTTGCCGGGGTAGCAGAGATGCCATGTGGCCTAATATCCTTAGGAATTATTGTGCTGGCAAAGTGAGGGTGATTAGTTTGTTGAAGTAAAGGGTTAGGTCCATGGTCCTTTGGTCTGGAATGAAGGCCTTCATCTTGTCTATTCTTATCCTGCACCCCAAGAAGACCAGGTCGTGAGTGGGGATCAGGTGAGACTTTTCCTTGTTTACAGTGAATCCTGATTCAGGGAGGTGATCACCTGTTGTAGGTTGTGGAGGAGGGTTTGACTGTCCTGATGAATTAACAGGTTGTCTAGATATGGATATATTTGAATACCCTGAGTTCTGGCAGTGAGCAATAAGAGATGCGAGGCACTTTGTGAACACTTGAGGAGCTGTGGAGAGTCCAAATGGTAATGCAGAGAACTGAAAATGCAAGGAATCTACTGCAAAGAGCAGGAATTTCCTGTAATCTGGGTGTATTGGGATGTGAAGGTAGGCGTCCTTCAAATCCAGGGCTAATCATGAAGGCTTGTGTTGGTATAAGTGGTAGGAGCAGAAGTAAGGTAATCATTTTGAAAGTGGGTACCTTGAGGAACAGGTTTATTAAAGATAAATCCAGATTTGTCTCCATGGACCATTTTTTTTTTGGAACAAGAAACATTCTGGAGTAAAACCCTTTGTTTCTTTGTGAAGAAGGTACCTTTTCTATGGTGCCCTGAGATAGCAACTGTTGAGTGATGGTGGGGAAAAGATGAATTTGGTTTGATGGAGGTTGAGGAATCCCCTTGAAGGGGAGCAAAGTCCCCAAATCATGAAATACCCTCTCTGAATGATGGAGAGGACCCAGTTTTCTGATGTGATTTTCCACCAGGAGCAGGAGGATAGGGGGGAAAGGGTGAGACGAAGATGAAGAGAGGGGGGTGTTGGGGTTTAGAGGTTGCAAGTCACAGTGGAGGTAGTCTGGCTTGGTCAGATCAACTCCGAAAGGGGGTGGATGATGGGTGGAAGGAAACCTAAGAGCAGAGCTTTTCTTAGGTTGCCTATGTTCCTTTGCCTGGGGTGGTGCAGAGTGGGAGGACTGTCTCCTGACAAAGGAAGTTCTTTGTGGATAATTTTTGTTATCTGGGGATAGGAGAGACAAGTAAAATGCTTCAGGTTTTGCAATTAATTTCCCTTTTCTTGAAGGGATTTAAGAAGTTCTGCTGAAGCTTGTCCAAAAAGGGCTTTATTGTCCAGGGGTGCATCAAGCAGTTTAGTTTGCACATCCATAGGTGGCGGCTGAAGTCTCACCCAGGAATATCTCCTCAGCACTGAACCTGAGGCAGTTGATTTTGAGGAGGCTTCCACAGCATCATAGCTGCACTTGGAGTGCCTAGTCATCTGAGATGCTGTGGAAAGTAGGGTGTTTAGTTATTTTTATTTTTTTTTTTTTTTGGTGATTCAGGAACCTGAGAGAGGAAAGCAGCTTTGGAAAGGGTGTCCAGGACATACCTAGCCATGTGGGTTTAGTAATTGAGAGCTCTTAAAGCCAGGGTGGAGTATAAACTTTTTTCCCTAGTCTGTCCATGAATTTGCTGTCTATAAGTAGGATAAAGAGCAGCAGAGAATAACTGTCTGGAAGATTTATCTGCAGAAACTGCAATAACTGCTGGGTCTGCAGGTGGTTAAATAGGAATCGAGTGTCCTGAGGCACCTTGTAAAATCGGTCTAGACGTTTAGAGGCTGGGGTTGGGAATCTGGAGCCTGTGAAGCAGCCATGAAGGCATCTTGGAAAGCAGGAAGCAAGGGAGGTATAGCAGAAGGGGATGGTTATTCCATTTGCAGCAGGTCAACGTACCTTTTCTTAATGTCAAGAGACATCAGAGGCCTGCCATTTAAAATGTTCCCTCATGAGGGAGATAGTGCCCCCAAAAGGGAGCTCTTCTCCTGGAGACTTGGGTGACAGGATCCTCTTCCTCTGTGATGATAAATTCCTTAGGGGAATCAATTTGTGAACAGTAGGTCAGTGATTCCTCAGAGGAGGAGTACTCTTCCTCTGAAAACTCTAGAGGGTGTACTGAGGGAGCAGAAGGTGGTGGTTGTTGACTCTTGGGAAAAAAAACTTCCCATCCAGGAACAGGTTGTGGCTCAGAATGTTTAAGTTTTGCTTCCTCTTTAAAGGGGCAGAGTATGTCTAGAAACTAATGTCTGGGTGGATTGTAGGAAAGGAGTAGCACCTTCTGACTGTACAAGCCATGGTTTCCCTCCACCATCAGGATCTGATGGTTGATTAACCTCAGCAGATGTACTCACCATTTCTGCCATCCCAGCTTCCATACAGATGCCCGGGCCTGGTTGGGAAATTGAGGTTTGAAAAGATCCCAGGCTTTCATCTGCCTCAAGAATCTCTCCAGACGCCTGAGGCGCAACATGGCGATCCAGCCTGAATTTCTTGGCCTTCTTCTGAGGCGGATCATCGGACATGCCTACCCCTTCCATGCAGAGCATGAGATGCCAGAGCCTTTGATTTTCTAGATACAGTTTCAACGCAGCCAGACGGCTGCAGAGCGTCTTAGGAACATAGTATTTACACATGGGGCAGGACATATGGTCGTAGGCCTTGCCTAAACTGAGAATGCACTATTTGTGCGTGGCCTTATGAGGATTTTGTCTCTCACAAGCACACTTCCCTTTTCTAGTTGGCATGTACGTCTGAGAAAATGGCAAATAAGAAAACCCAACAGAGTACTTAGCTATAGCAGTTGTCTGTAGAGGTCATCTAGAAAACGAGTGATCTACTTCCTGAATTGGCAAACAGGAGTCGGACGTTCACTCCGGCAGAAAAATTCTGAAGGGGTACGTGCAGACGTCACTTTTATGGCCTACATCAGTTTATGGCCCTGACCGGAGACATCACATGTCTTCCCCCTGCTCCCTACTGTGATGAATACTGCAACATGAGAATAGAAGGAGATCTTTAGGTACTAGTGCTGAAAAAGGGGTCAATGTCTTTCTGCTGTGTCCAAAAACAAATCTTTTCCATTTATTTCTGTAACTCTTACTAGTGGAAACTTTATGGGAAGACAAAAGAATGTGATGGATGATGGATAAGAGCCTGGGTTGTCTACCTATTGATGGAAGTGGAGAAACCATGTGGTCAACTTTAGGTCTACAATGTCAGAGTGAATCACATCTGTCGAGTGAGACAGGAGGTCTAGAGTTGGATCCAGAATCCATGCTTTATTCCTTGCATGGATCCCCTGCAAACTATCTATGGTATGATCTCAGTTAGTTCCATTGGGGATAATGTACAATTATCGACCATGGAATGGGGAAGGCCAATCTATAACCAAATGTGATAGATTACTTTGAGCACAAAAAGGGAAACTGGCTAGGCTTAAAATGGTGTACCAGGGCAGCTAGCCTAGTACTTACCTATAAACCTATGATAAACATTAACATCCAGTTCCTTACAAAAAGGAAGCATATTAACACTGGTGTTGAAAGTCACCACAAAAACAGCTTATTGTGGTGTAGGGAGAGAATAGTAAATCATTTTTAATCTTGTGTAGATGCTCTACTTCTGTCAACAATCCATCAATAGTGTTTTTGTTGTTTTGAATGAGGAGACCCAATAATTCTAATCCCAGTCTATAAAACAATTCTAACAGATCATGGTGAAACTTAGTACCTGGTACTACACCATTGGGAAATTTGAAGTATCTCAATCGTTTAGGTATCCTACATACACGGATACATTGCCTCCAGGTACAAACACTACACAACACAATAAGATTAAAAATTACTTATTATTCTTGGCCTACACCACAATAAACTTTTTGTGGTAACTTTCAACACCACTGTTCATGGGCTTCCTTTCTGGAGTTTATCATCCCCTAACCTGAGGTGGATTTTTTTGTTTGTAGTGTTATTAGTTATGTTTTGTGTTCCACCTTTGTCCTTCAATTTGTTTATTTGGTTTAGTCCTTACAAAAAGGATACAGGAGGTAAACAAAATATACTACACTGATTGCCTCAAAACCCTCTCTGCTTACTCTATTATACAGACTACTGAGAGGTGATCTTTGCCTAGTTTACAAGGCACCCATGGGCCCTCTTTTGATGAATGTTTTGCACATCTGCAAAACAAACATCAGAACTACTAAATTAAAATACCTACATTGTACTTACAACACAAAGAGGACATGTTGGAGAGACAGATATGTTCCTCAGAGAATTCCCATTCTCTGGAACAGACTTCCCCATCCATAACCCTATTTAAATGCAACTTGGCCCAACAGACGATTAATCAAATATTCACCTCTGGTCTGGTGTCTATGTCTCTGAAGTCAATCACCCCTATACAAATCAAATTTGTGGGTCACACTTGGGCTGCACAGCTAGGCTTACAAGGGCCCTAGTGGTTGTTAGCCTAGTATACAACTATGAACCTTTTAAGGAATCTTGCTAAGGCTCACATGAGCATGTGAAAACTGCTCTCTGGATGCCAGAAATACTGAGGCACTCGTACAGCAGTATTTACCACAGGGTTTATAACAGGGGGACATCTCTGTGCTGGACCTGGCACTGGCTTCACAACAGACACTACAGTTGAGGTTCTGCAGAAGGAACTCAAGCTCTCACTAAAATCAAACCAAAGACTTCCACTAAAACAAAGAGACAATCTTTATACGAGCCATGAATCCTGGCAAAGGCTCACTTGATGGTTCCTCATCAAATGGAAGTTACCCAACCCTGCTTGACCTAGGGCAGGTGTTCCAAGAGAAGAAACCTAGACCCTGGGAATCATCACAATTAGGGGAGGCAGGGAAGCATCTCTCCTAGGCATATGATTCAAAGGTACCACTGTGGACTTGAAAAATGGTCAAATTCCTGATAAGTGGGGATGAGCACTATCCCAGCAAGGGTAAAAGGCTGCATAATATGCATACTTGCCCACAGGAGGGTAAACCCTTAATTTCTCCAACATTCGTTCCCAGTGAGGAAATGTTGGCTTTCTTCTTAGTCAAGACAGGTGCTCCTGTCATTACGTTAAAAAGTTTCTCTCCACCATTCACTGTAAGACACAGCTGAGTTTCCAGGTATTACAGGGAAATCAAAAATGCATGCAAATGTAGGAACTTTTACTGACAGCAATTATTAATATTCAATGTGTAAAAGCATTACAGCAAGACAATTTGCACCATTTCTTACAAACTCAATGAGCACATCACAGGATAGAAAGCTAATGCTCAATAACAAACTAAATTGACAAATAACCATGCAACCTCCTCACACCTTAAGAAGTTAAACTCTGGACAGAATCATCTATTTGGAACACATCTGGATGACCTGATGCAGATGTCTTACCAGACAAGAATATTGCCTGCTTATGGAAGATCTCAGACCGTTAACAGTGACTGTGTAGTCTTTCAGTTTATTTTCATTCAGATGCATCCTCCTCCATGAGCGTTTCAACATGATCCCCACCCTGACCACCTCATGAACCTCCTGGACACACTTTCATTTTTTGGTTATGACAGACCTAGAGCATGCATAGTTTAGGGGGACAGCATCCAGAGTCCAGTGGTCACTTGATTTTTAGGAACAGAAGCTCTGGGCTTTCAGCACCATCCTCCTCAAGAAGATGGTCCAGTATCAGAATCAAATAACCATTAGTAACACTACTTGTCCCTATACTGGACCAACTCAATACTGATTGGTGAACTCAGTATTAGGTGCAGAAAAGTGAACTAGACAGTGGTCTAACCAAGAGACAATTGTCACCACCAACTGGAATATCAAGACTATTAGTGAGCAAAGGTCAGACCCTCAAATGGAGATGCTGCTTCCAGAGCATCTTAAGACCAAAAAGGATAAAGATAAAAAGTTAGCTTAAAGGATCTCCTGTCTCATGCGTAACCTTTAAGCTCCAAGGCTTCATTCTATACATCTCGATTCCACATCAAATGTATTGCAATGTCTAAATGAGTAAGGAATAAAGAACTCTTACAGTTCCTCCTGAGGCCAAGACTGATGGGGATCTTAGAATGCTATGACAGGTACGAAAAGGACCATGCTATGTAAGATTCTCCAATGACAACTGAGAGGTCTTAAAGAATCCTTCTTATAGAACAGACAGACACATTTTGGACAAATATTTATGAAGACCCTGTAGAACTGAACAAAGATGCTGAATGGTTAGAAAAATTAAAAAAAAAAACAGTAAGGAGTTCAAATGTACAGGATATGAAATAGGATGAAATAATGGCCAAAGAAATTGAAACAAAATTTAGAAAATCTCCTAATTGGAAAACCCCAGTCCCAGTTGTAGTACCTAACTCCTGGCTTAAAGTATAAACACTTTTATACAAAGATTTAGCCTTGAGTAACAACTACTTGCATCCGGATACTGAACAGACACCCACCTGGTTAACAGGAAAAAGAATACTTGTGGAAAATCTTACCATAACAATAGATGTCCTTCTCTTCTATATGCTGTAGTATCCATAAGGTACAGTTGTGTACCTACCATAAATGTAGATGTTCGAGTGTATTCACTGTTGCAGTCATTACACTTGGGTTATCCTGCTGGCAGGCTACCCGCAGTTGGCCAGAATTCCAAAGTCTAGGTCCGGCGTCGGTTGCTGTCGCCTCTTCCCTGACGTCAGTGCGCCAGGGGTATAAAAGATGCAGCAGATGCCATTTTCTTCCATTTTTCTTGCCCCAGATGTCAGGTGCCCCCAAATAGGTAGGCTAAAAAATTATGCCAAGAAGCATGCATGTACTAAAATAAACATTTCCTTCATCTACAAGCAAATACACCACATAGGTTGTATAGAAGAGAAGTACAGAAAAGTCCCAGCATGAAAAGGGGGGTGGTGGGTGGGTAACCTGGACTGCAACAGTGAATACACTCGAACATCTACATTTATGGTAGTTACACAACTGTACTATGTTTGTGTTTCACTGTTGCAGTCATTACACTTGGGTTGAATCCCAAAGCTGAGGTTGGGTGGCTGGGCCTAAATAGGATTAGGAGAGGCTACAAGGCCCTGCAGAACTGCAGTGGCAAAGCCTGCTCTGGATTTAGAGTAGAGAGGTAATTGGTAGTGCTTGGTGAAAGTGTGCACTGAACTCCAGGTTGCAGCCTCTAGAATGTCTTTGGTTGGTACTCCTCTGAGGAAGGCTGCTGCTCTGGTTGAATGTGGCCTAATGCCCTTAGGCACGGATTTGCCATGTTGTGAATAGCAGAAACAAATGCAGTGTCCTATCCATTTTGAAACAGTCTGGTTTGAGATAGGCTTTCCTTGTGATCCTGCAGCATAAGTTACAAACAGTTACTCAGTTTAGCTGAAAGCTTTTTTGTCCAAATAGAAGCGTAGCTGTCTGTGTATGTTCAAAGCGTGCAGAAGTCTCTTCCCTTTATTCTGGGGATTTGGATAAAATGTTGGCAAATGAATGGTTTGGTTAAGAGCACACTGGATACTACCTTTGGCATAAATGTTGGGTTTGTCCTTGGAGAAACCCTGTCCTGATGAAAAATGATGAAAGGTTCCACTGCCATTAATGCCTATAACTCTGAGACTCTTCTTGCTGAAGTTATTGCTAGGAGCAGAGCAGTTTTCATGATAAGAATTTTATATCAGCTGTACTGGCCGGCTCAAAAGGAGGCAGTGTGAGCTTTTCTAAAACAAAATTGAGGTCCCATGTAGGTATCAGTGTTCTCCTTGGGGGTCTTATGTTTTTTGCCCCTCTGAGGTACTGTCTTAGTAGTGGATGAGAGAAAATAGGAGGTTCCGTATTGTAATGAGCTGAAATGGCAGAGGCATGGATCTTAATTGATGAGAAGGATAGGCCTTTGTCCAGCATTCTCAGTAAGGTATTGTAAAATCTGAGATATATTTGGAACAAGTGGTTAAAGTCCTTGTGCCTGGTTCCAAGCACAGAATCTCTTCCATTTTTCTGCATAAGATTTCCTAGTGCTGGGCCTCCTGGCTTCTAAAATGACATCCATAACAGCTTTAGAGAGAGGTGTGATCTGAGTGGCTATATTATCTGCCATGCAGCCAGATTTAAGGTTCTGAGTTGACTGTGCAGAATCTGATTGTTTTGTTGAGTCAGAAGATGAGGAATTTGAGGTAAAGGCCAGGCTGAGCCTTGAGACAAGCTCTTTAGGACTGGGTACCAGTGCTGGCCTGGCCAGTATGGGGCAATCAGAATCATTTTTGGCTTCTCTTGTCTGACTTTTAGGAGCACCTTGGGAAGAAGAGGCAGTGGAGGAAAGGCATAAACTGTCAGTGTTTTCCAGCTGAAGGATGGAGCATCCACTTTCCATGCTTGTGAGTGATAAGTTCTTGTGCAGAATCTCTGTAGTTGGCAGTTGTGAGGGGAGGCAAAAAGATCTATGTTTAGGCGTCCCCATTTCCTTGTTATCATGCTGAAGACCTGTGGATTTAGTTTCCATTTGTGAGGATCCATGAGATTTCTGCTTAGTTCGTCTGCCAGAGTATTTTTCTTTCCTGGCAGGAATTGTACCTGCAGATGTACTTGATAGGTCAGTGCTGTGTTCCACAAAGTCATGGCTTGCCTGCAGAGGGGGTAGGAATGTGTGCCCCCTTGCTTATGTACCACATAACTGTGGTATTGTCCGTCTTTAGTAATAGTTGTCCTGGATATAGTAGATCCTTGAAGGCTGTCAGGGCATGCTGTACAGCTAGCATCTCTTTTTGATTGATGTGAAGATGCATTTGTTCCTTGGGCCACGTGCCCTGAATACATTTTCCTGCCATGTGTGCCCCCCAGGCATAATCCGATGTATCTGTTGTTATTGTCTGCCTGGCTGTGGGTAAGGTGAAAGGCTGTCCCTTGTTGTGGTGACAGGCCAGTGCCCACCATCGAAACTCCTGTTGTAGGCAGGGAATAAGAGTTATTACTGTTTTCAGGCTGTGGCAATGTTGAGTCCAAACACTTTTTAGATACCATTGTAGTTTCCTCATACACAGTCTTGCATATGGAATTAGTAGAATGCAGGATGCCATGAAGCCCAGAGCCTGCAGAATTTTTCTTGCAGGGAGCTGGGTCTTTGTTGCCATCATTTGAAAGTAATGAGTCAGTTGCCTTTGCTTGTCTGGCATGAGATAAGCCATCTGGGCAGTTGTATTTAAGCTTGCACCCAGGAATATTCTCTTGAGAGGGCACTAGTTTTGACTTCTTTTTATTTACTGTGTACCCTAGGCAAATTAGTAATCTTTTTACAAATGCCAGATGCTTTAGTAGAATGTCCTTGCTCTCTGCTTGAATAAGGCAGTCGTCCAAGTAGGGATATATTTGAATTCCTTTTTGTCTGCAGAAAGCAATTACTGGTGCCAGGCATTTTGTGAAGACCCTGGGCGCAGTAGATAAGCCAAAGGGCAGTGCAGATAATTGGTAATGCATTGTGCCAGCTATGAATCTGGGGTATCTTCTGCAAGACTGTCTGACTGGGACATGCAGGTATGCCTCCTTGAGGTCCAAAGTAACTAACCAAGCCTTCTTGCCCAGCATGGGTAGAAGTTGCTGCAGTGTTAACATTATGAATTTCGGAATATCCAAGAAAGTATTTAGGATTGACAGGTCCAGTATTGGTCTCCAGGCTTTGTCCTTTCTGGGTACCAGGAAAAGTCTTGAGTAAAAACCTTGTCCCTGTTCTTGCTGTGGTACTCTTTGAATAGCTCTCATGTCCATGAGAGCAGAAATTTGTTTTTGTGCCTCTGCCCATTGGTTTTGTGGCAGGTCTGGCATACCTTTTGATTTTGGAAGGGTGTGAAAGTGGAACCTGTAACCTTGAGAAACAAAATTCAGTACCCGTTTGTCCTGGGTGATCATGTGCCAATTTTGTGAGAAAAGTGCTAGATTTCCCTCTAAGGGTGCTGCCAAAAGTTAAGTGCTTGGCATTTGTAGAGGGAAGTCATTGGGACTGTTTCCTATAAGGTTATGATTTGTCTTCTCCTCCTTTGGGGGCTGAAGCACCCCATTGTTTAGGTCTGTATGAGCCTTGGGGCTGAGACCTGCCTCTTGGGCATCTGTATCTGCCTCTTTGTGGCCTGTCTTATACTGGAAAGGACCAATTTTTAGAAGGCCAGTTTCTGCTAAATCTAGGTGGCTGAACCTGTAAGAAATCCTTTACTGTCTGCATTGACTTTGCTTTATCCTCCATTTTCTTTAACACCCCTTCTGCCTTAACACCAAACAAAGTATCATGCTGTAGTGGAGAATCCAATAATTTTACTTTAACATGATCAGGTAAACTTTGTTCTTTTAACCAAGCATGCCTTCAAATGACAGAGCCTTTAACTGCGGCTCTGCAAGAAGCCTCTAATGAATCAAAACCACATTGCAGAGTATGCTTTCCCACTTGTTCAGCTGCATGCAATAAATCCTGCACTTCCTTATTGTCAGGACATTCTGAGTTTGTAAGCATTTTCTGTTTTAACAAAGACATTAGGTATTGTTGATATTTAAGCATGTGAAACTGGCAATTTAAAGCTCTTACAGCTAAAGTAGCAGAAGTGTAAACTTTTTTCCCCCATCTATCCAGAGCTCTGGAATCCCTATCAGAGGGGACAGGGTTTTTTTGCAGTGGAAGCCTTAACCCCCCTTTGGGACCCTGAGAAATTGCTTCTGGGTCAGCAGCAGGGTTTCTATAAAGACATTTATGTGACTCTGGGACCCTGTAGTACCTGTCTGGCTTGACTGGTGCAGGGGGTAAAGAATCAGGAGACAAACTGGATTCAGAGAAAACATCAACAATATCAAGCACAGGGGGATAGCCAGGGGCCTGTGCTGGGCAATAAAAGAAAGTCTCTGAGCTTTTCTTGGATTCTGAATAATCCTGGCTCTCCCAATAGAAACGCTCCCTCATGATGTGCAAGGTTTCCCCAAAAGAGTAATCTTCAGGCGGAGAGGCTGAAGGTATAGATTCTTCTGCATCACAGTCCTCATAGGGAGGGAGAGAATATCCCTGATCTGAAGAGGAATCGGAGGAAATAGAAACCTGGTCAGAGGAATCATAGTCAGTGTCTTGCCTAGGCCTTTTATCAGGAGGGGGATGGGAACCCCTGATCAAAGTAATTAGGTCCTCGGCCATTTTCAGCATCTGTTTCTTTGGCATGGATGACTGTCCAGGAGAATGCTGTACTTGTTTCTTTGTCTTTAAAGGCATTTTAGACTTTGCCTTAGCTGCTGAAGTGGTCTTGATAGTAAGCTGTGTAGGTCTGAAAACACCCTCAGAAGCCTGCTCAGAGGCTCAGGACCCATCTGAGGGAATTGTTTCCATAGGCCCAATACCCTTGAGTTTCCAGAGGCCTAGCTGTCTCCACGTGGGAGTCGGAGGCGGCCTGTGGCTCTGAGGCTGTGAAAGTGCCTCACTGAAAACCGGCGACTGGCCTAGAAGAGGCTTCGTCGTCGGTTTTGGACCTCGGATGCCTGTCTTTTTCTTTGTCCTTGCGCTTTTTATGAACTCCGATCGTCGGTTGTTCCGACGCCATTATATAGTTAAACCTTCGGCCAAAGTAATATAAAGCAAAATCGAACAGACGCTTAATAGTGCGTTGGTTGAATCTAGCACAAAACTGACAACTAGCAACGTTGTGGTCCGTGCCTACGCAAGGAATGCAGTAAGAATGAAAATCCTTATGAGGTATTTGCTTCCCACAAGAAATACAATTGTTAACTTTTACTGACATCTGTCTGGAGCAAGAAAAAGTTTCCCCAACGGGGTACTTAGCTTTATTGAAGACTTTGGATCTGAAATTCAATTTCAAAAATCTCAGGAGTCGGCCGACCAGCACTTGCGAACTGCTTTTGCTTCGGGCACCACGCGGCAAGAAAGACTGAAGAAAATGGCATCGGCTGCATCTTTTATACCCCTGGCGCACTGACGTCAGGGAAAAGGCGACAGCAACCGGCGCCGGACCTAGACTTTGGTATTCTGGCTGACTGCGGGTAGCCTGCCAGCAGGATAACCCAAGTGTAATGACTGCAACAGTGAAACACGATGAACATCATGAGAACTTTTCCGCTTCCTGTTTGACTGCCAGTTCTGGTCGTCACTTGCTTTGTAAAGTTGCTTTGTGCTTCTACAGTGCTTCAAACAAGTACTCGATAGGGTTTTTTTTTTTTATCTATATTTGCTACTGCGTTTCCTTTTTGTGAGTTAATGTCAGCCAGGAAGGGCAAGCGTCAACGTGGAAGGTAGATTCCACATAAAGATACTCACAAGCTCTATTTTGCTTAGGCCCAGAACACGACTATACGTCTAGTGATATTTGCAAAGCCTTCATCCCAAAGACCCTTAGGAGCAGTCTCTCCTCCCTTAGGCTGTACTAGGATGCCATGAGAGCTTGAAGTTCAGAAACCCTTCTGGCTGAAGTAATAGCTACTGGAGTACAGTTTTCCTAATAGCTACTGGAGTACAGTTTTCCAAGTGCAATGTTGGAGAGAACAGGTGTTAGCTGGTTCAAAAGCAGCTAGAGTAAGCTTTTCCAGCACAAAGTTAAGGTCCCAAGGAGGGGAAATTGGTTTCTTTGGTGGTCTAATGTGTAAAACTCCTTTCAGGAACAACATGACTTCTAACCTAAATGCTAAGGTAGGAGTCAAAGGTAAACATGCTGAGATGGCAGACAAATGTGCCTTGATGGAGGAGTATGACAGGCCACTTTTCATTACATCACACAGGTAAGACTGAACCCACTGTTGATTCAACAGAGAGTGGTTGTAATTTATTTTGTTTTAGACACCACACAGAAAACCTTCTGTTTGGGTAGATAGGAATTTCTGGTAGTGAGTTTTCTGGCCTCCTGCAGAACCTGTAGCACATCCTCAGTGTAAAGGAATCAAAGCCCTCTCACCCACAGAGTTAGATGCAGGGCAGACATCTGAGGGTGTATTAGAGTTCCCTTGTCCTGAGTAGATCCATCCTGAGGGGTAACTTGTGGTGATCATCCGTGGCTAGGTAATTTAGGGGGAACCACTGCTATCTTGGCCAAAAGGGAGTCACCAGTAAGATTTTTGGTTGTTCTTTCTGAATTTTCAGTAGAACTTTCTGTACTAAGAGGGAACGGGGGAATGTATACACAAACATCCCCTCTGGAGGAAAGGAAAGAGCATCAACCTTCCATGTCCCAGGGGTTGGAATCTTGGTACAATATTTGGGAAGCTGTCTGTTCATGGGGAAGGCAAACAGATCTACCTGTGGAGTACCCCATCGATGGACCAAGTCCAGGAACACATTCCTGTTTAACACCCACTCATGGGATTGGGTCATGGACCTGCTTAATGAATCTGCCATCACATTCTGAACTGATGAGATGCAAACGGTCTGTAGAGAAACCTGACTGTGTTGAGCAATCTCCAAGGCACACATTGCTAGTCTGCAAAGGATGCAGGACTTTGTCCCTCCCTGCTTGTTGACGTACCGGAGAACTGTGGTGTTGTCTGTGAACCATCTCAGCACTCATGGTAGGATTCTGGACTTGAAAAATTTTAAAGCAAAAATCAATGCCCTCATTTCTTTGATGAGGATATGCTCCTTTGACTGAGGGGTAGTCTAGACATCTCTCACCCTCCAACTCCCTAGAGTTGCACCCCAGCTTGTGTCTGATGCAACTGTGTACAGACCCTGGTTGGGTGGAAGTGGCTGAAGAGGAAAGACTGTTTTTTGTAACCCATGAGATCTACCATTGTAATTCTTTTGTTAAACAGAGCAGGAGTGGAATCACGAACTCCAGAGGATGAAGGTGTTGTTTCTAGACTGTCCTCAGAAACCACTGAAATTTCCTTATGTGTAGCCTTGCCAAGGGTACCATGGGGATGATGGAAGCCATGTAACCCAAGAGACAAAGGAACTCCCTTGGCAGTTATGCACTGTAGTGGGATTAGTTCCTGAAAATAAGTGGTGAGAGACCGTGTATTTTCTGGAGGTAGGCCATTTGGACCTTGAGAATGCTGCATCCCAAGAAGACATGGTCCTGGCAGGGGGTCTGAAAGGATTTCTGAAGGTTTATGGTAAACCCCAGGTTCTTCAGAAGGGACACAGTGTAGTCCAGGTGGTCCTGTACCAGCTTTTGGGGATGAAGCCTAGATGAGGAGGTCATCCAGGTAAGGAAACTTTTGAATACCCTGCAATCTGCAGAAGGCTATTACAGGGGCCAAACATTTTGTGAATACGTTGGGAGCTATAGACAGACCACATGGCAAAGCACAGAACTGAAAGGGAGAAGAATCAACAAAGAAACGCAGGAATTTCCTGAAACGAAGATGAATGGGAATATGGAGATAGGCATCTTTTATGTCTAAGGGCACCATGTATGCATGAGGAGAACCAAGGGTAGGAGAGGAGGAAGAGGTAAGCATCTGAAAGGAAGGGACCTTCAGAAAGGTGTTTAAATAAGATCAATCTAAGATAGGCCTCCAGAAGTCTTCTTTCCTGGGATTCAGAAACATTCAGGAACAAAACCCTTTTCCCTTTTGATTTGGAGGCAGCTCTTGGATGGTACCCTGGGATAGCAGGGAATGCAGGACAGGAGGGAAGAAACCCATTTGGTCCCAAGGGGGTTGTAGGATACCTTTGAAGCTTTTTAGGGATTCCCAAACCATGAGATAACCTTGTCTGATGATGGTAAGCACCCAAGAGTCCTGCGTTATCTGTTTTCAAGCTGGGAAAGACAGGGCTAGGCAAAGGGAGAGAGGGGTATTGGGGTTTATGGGCCTGGTAGTCGCAGGCTACCAGGTTTTGACTGAAATGACTTCTTTTGAGAAGGAGTGGAAGCAGACGATCTTACAAAGGCTTGTGTTCTGTTGTCCTTTTTCCCCTTGGGAAAGTGATACCTAGAGCCTTTCTCACAAAGGTAGTCCTAACTGGATAATTCCTCTGGAAGCAGGGAACAGGAGAAACGAAAATGTGCTTGAGATCTTGTAACTCCTTCCCCTTTTCCTGAAGGGCTTTGAAGAGTTCCGCAACTACAGAGCCAAATAATGCCTTGTTGTCTAAAGGGGCATCCTTAAGCTTGGCTTTAATATCATCTGGCAGAGGATGCAACCCAAGTCAAGAGTACCTCAAGACATATTCTGATGCTGCTGCCCTGGCTGAAGCCTCCACAGCATCGTAACTGCTGCAGGATTTTAGAATGCTGGACATTTTTGTCTTATTAGTTGAATCTGGAAGGAATGAAAAATTTTACAGCGTCTACCATGAGAGCCAGGAAGTATTCTGCCATATGGGTTTGGTAATTCATGGCTCTGGAAGTAAGACTGGCAGATGTATAAACCTTTTTGCTTAACCTTTCCATAATTTTAGTCTCTTTATCATAATGGAGTAAGGAAGTGGAGGGTAGCAATTTGGAAGTTTTATCTGCAGCTACAGAAATGGATGAGGGATCCGCTAAAGGGGCCTTAAAGAGAAACTTAGCATCCTCAGGCACTTTATAAACTCTATCAGGGCGTTTAGGGGCTGGAGGTTAGGAGTCTGGAGATTTTGACTCAGTAGAAAAGGCATCCAAAAAGGCAGGCAGTACAGGGCGAATGGCAGAGGGATTAGTGGACTCCATCTGTAAGAGGTTATAATACCTCTTTTGGGTTTCAGAGACCTGACAGCAGTCCCATTTAAGGAATTCCTTCATCTACACAATGGTCTCCCCAAATGTAATGTCTTCTCCAGGAGAAACTGTGCCATTAGATTCCTCCTCTGGGGAAGCAATCTGTAAGAAGTAACCTAATGACTCCTCCCCGGATGAGTCTTCTTCCTCAGAAGAGACTTCCTGCACAGGCCTTTTCCCAGGAGTGGAAGGTGGTACGACCTGGACAGGTGCAGTAGAATGGCATAAGGCCATAAAGGCATTAATGATATCCTGTGTAAAGGCCTCCCAGTCAGGGGGTTGGTCAGAGGGCATTGCTTATTGGCCAGAAGAAATGTACTTTGTTTTCTGCCTTTTCTTCTTAGGGACCTCACACATACAATGGAAGGAAGGAGGTGTGGAAATTGGGCGACATTCAACATCATCTGAGAGAAAGTCTTCCTGAACCACTCTCTGGGTAATGCCACTCAGGCCTTTAGAAATAAGGTGTGGATCCCCTCGGCAACTGGTACAGATGCTTGCTATTCCCTCTGGGACATGCTCACAGACTCTTCGATGGCTTCCCCTAAGGTACCTGTCGAAGGAGACTCTGTAGTTTCTGATGCAGCCTCCAGGCCTTCGTCGGCCTCTGGAAGAACATCCGGAATAGATAAAGCAGCCAAAGGTTCAGGCCAAGATTTCTTGGCCTTTTTGGTTTCCAGCTTTTCTGAAGAGCCCGATGTCGGGTCCATATCCTTCGCAAGGGAGCTTAAGGTGCTGATTTTCCAAGTACAGCCTAAGGGAAGAGAGGTCCTAAGTGTTTTCTGGATGAAGGCCTTACAAATATCACAAGACATATGGTCGTGTTCTGGGGCTAAGCAAAACAGCACTCATGAGCATCTTTAAGTGGAATCTGCTTTCCACAACGACACTTGCCCTTCATAGCGGACATTAACTCAAAAAAAAGGAAACACAGTAGCAAATATAGATAACAACCCCCCATAGGTACTTATCTGAAGCACTACTGAAGTACAAAGCAAGTGATGACCAAGCTGGCAGTTAAACAGGCGGCAGAAAAGTTCTCATGTTATGGATACTGCAGCATATGAATAGGACATACAATATTCCTCCTTAAAAGTGAAGCTGTAAGCCATCCTTAAAAACTATAGACCAATAAACTAGCCTGATGATGTACAAACTATATACTAGAATTGGAGTTTATAGTCATTTAGAAAAAAATTCAGTCATGGCAATAAAACAATAGTGTAACAAAAGAATGTCCTATAGGACAAAGGGTAATTTTTTGCTAAATAAAGCCATAATGGAGAATTGCAAAAAGGGGAAGAGTCTAAGTATGGCACAGACAGATTACAAAAAAGCATTTGACCGTATCCCACATTTCATGGATAAAGTGCTTATAGATATACAAGATGCATCCTACATTGACCAATTACATTACAGTGACCATGAAACATGGGAAAGGGCACATTATTATTCCAGGGTGATTGTCACCATTGCTGTTTTGCACGGATTTTAACCCACTAAGCTACTTACTTAACAGATTAGGTCTTGGTTACAATTTGGCCCAAAGAAAACATCCTTGCTTAAGGATTTCTTGTCTACTTTTTGTGGATGACAAACTGCACATTTCATTGGATAAGGAGTTGAAGGCTCAACTGCAAGTGGTTAAAACTTTCTCAGATAATACAAAAATGACATCTGGTCTTGATAAATGTGCAAAAGCAACACTTAAAGCAGGAAAGCTGCACCCAAGAATATATTAGTCTAGGACAGGAATACGATATAAAGGAACTTGAGCATAAAGCTATGTTTAAATATTTGGGAACTAATGAAGGATCGGCAATAAAACATGAATACAAATAAAACTCAGTAAGGAATACCTCAGAAGACTAAAATTAATATTGAAAACAGCCTTGACATCTTGGAATTAAGTCTAAGATATAAACCAATTTGCTCTTCCTGCTTTAATTTACAGTTTGGCTGTGATTGACTGGCCCCAACAGGTACTGGATCAGTTGACCAGAAAAATAAGAAGAATGCTTACTGCTTATCAAATGTTATGTAAAAATCAGTGTATATCAAGATTATATATTCCACACACTGAAGGAGGTATGGGCCTCCTTGAAACTGATCACATGCATAGATCTGCGATCATGGGGCTGCATACATGTCTGCTGACCTTGTCAGATTCAAAGCGAACATTTTACAACACTGAGAGGAAGTCTAAGATGACATCTCTGTTTACCATAGCAGAAGCATTCAAGTGGCAGGTGAGAATGTAAATCAAATCAGAAGTAGACAAAAATCAGACAGTAACAATGTGCCAAAAAACAAAAAAGAATATGAGGAGGAGGATCAGATGAGAAGGAAAGAAATGTGGAAGCGCCATAAATACAGTGGCAAGAACAGACACCTCCTGAAACCACCTCATGTTGATCAAGATTTGATGCAGGAATGGTTAAGGAGAGGCGAGTTGAAACCAAAGGATGAAAGGTTAATAATGGCAGTACAGGATGTAAACCAAAGCGTACGTAGCCCACTAAGTCCAAAGATGATGTGGGAGAAACAGAAAAATGTAAGTTTTGAAAAAAAGAATTGAAAAAGTACAGTTGTGTACACTTACCATAAATGTACATGTTCGAGTGTATTCACTGTTGCAGTCATCACATTTGGGTTATCTGCTTGAGGTAGCCCTCAGTCGGCCTGATTAACAAAGTCTTGGGTCCTGCGTTGGTTGCTGTCCCTTCTTCCAAGACGTCAGGTCGTCAGGGCTATAAAACATGCAACCAACGCCATTACATCAGTTTTTCTTGCCCCTGATGTCAGGTGCCACCCTAATGGGAAGCAATTAAATCTATAAATATACAAGGTTATACCTCCAACAAAAAAGCAAATACACCAAAAAGCTTTTGAGCATAGTAAAGGGGGTTAGAGATATAGACAAAAGAAGTAAGGGGGCTGGAGGGAGGGTAACCAGGACTGCAACAGTGAATACACTCAAACATCTACATTTATGGTAAGTTTACACAACTGTACTATGTTCTTCATGTTTAACTGTTGCAGTCATCACATTTGGGTAGTTTCCCAAAACTAAGGATGGGAGGAGGAATTTAGATAGCATTAGGACCAGCTACAAGGCTCTGCAAGACTGCAGTGGCAGAGTCAGCTCTGAATTTAGAGAAAATTGGCAGATAGTAATGCTTGGTGAAAGTATGTACAGAACTCCAGGTAGCAGCTTCTAGGATGTCCCTGGTAGGGACGCCTCTTAGAAAGGCTGTAGAGGTAGATGCAGCCCAGGTTGAGTGGGGTCTGATTCCCTGTGGGACAGGTTTTCCATGGTGCTTGTAGCAGAAATGAATGCAATGGCCTATCCATATGGAAATGGTTTGCTTTGAAATAACCTTCCCCTCTGCCCCTGCAGCAAATGCCACCAGCAGTTGTTCAGATTTCCTTTGAGGTTTAGTCCTGTCCAAGTAGAATCTACGTTGTCTGTGCACATCTAAGGAGTGCAGTATCCATTCCCCTTTGTTCTGTGGATTAGGAAAGAAGGTTGGCAAATGAATGGACTGATTAAGGGCCACACTGGATACCACCTTGGGCATGAAGGAAGGATTCGTCCTGAGGGACACCCTGTCCGCATGAAAGATGAAGGAAGGATTCATCCTGAGGGACACCTTGTTCGCATGAAAGATGATGAAAGGCTCCACTGCCATAAGGGCCTGTAATTCAGATACCCTTCTTGCTGAAGTGATTGCTAAAAGGAAAGCTGTTTTCCAAAAAAGGAATTTTATGTCTGCAGTAGCAGTCGGCTCGAGAGGAGGAAGAGTGAGTTTTTCCAGTACAAAGTTACGGTCCCAGGCAGGAGTTGGATTTCTCCTGGATGGTTGTAAATTTTTGGCCCCTCTGAGGAACTGCTTGAGCAGTGGATGAGAGAAGAGGGGAGTTTCTGTGTTATAATGAGCTGAAATGGCTGAGGTGTGAATTTTGATGGCGGAGAAAGACAGGCCCTTGTGAGGCATCTCAGTTAAGTATTGTAAAATCTGAGGTAAATTGGGCACTGCTGTGTTCATCCCTTGGGATTGGTTCCAGGCACAGAATCTTTTCCATTTTTCAGCATAAGATTTTCTAGTACTAGGCCTCCTTGCCTCTAAAATGATATCCATCACTGGTTTACTGAAGGATGGTAAAGGAGAGATTAGGTAATTAGCCAGGCTGCTAGGTTCAGTGTTTAAAGCTGAGGGTGCAGAATCTGGTTCTCCTGCTGAAACAATAGGGTAGGAGTCTGAGGCAGGTGCCATGGGGCCAACAGTGACACACTGCACAAGAGGGGGTACACCAGTGTTGACGTGACCAGTCTGGTGCAATCAAAATTGTCCTTGGTTTGTCTTGTTTGATCTTTAGTAGTACTTTGGAGAGCAGAGGCAGAGGAGGGAAGGCAAAAACTGATAGGTTTTTCCAGCTGAAGGACAGGGCATCCACTTTCCAAATTTCTTTGTGGGGCATCCTTGTGCAAAATTTGTCCAATTGACAGTTCTGGGGAGAGGCAAACAGGTCTATATCTGGGCTCCCCCATTTGCTTGCCAACAAGTTGAAAATCCTTGGTTCCAGTTTCCATTTGTGAGGGTCCATGAGGTTTCTGCTTAGTTCGTCTGCCATTGTATTTAGTTTTCCTGGCAGGAATTGAGCTTGCAGATGCACTTGGTAGCTCAGGGCTGCGTTTCACAATGCCATGGCTAGTCTGCACAGGGGGTAAGAATGTGTACTTCCATGTACAACTAACATTTCTTTTTGATTGATATGCAGGTGCATTTGACTTGGGTTCCATTTGCCCTGAATGCACTTCCCTGCCAGGTGAGCCCCCCCATGCATAGTCTGATGCGTCTATTGTTAGGGTTTGTGCGGCAGGGGGTATTGTGAATGGTAGCCCCTTGTTTTGGTGGCAGGCCTCTGCCCACCAAAGGAACTCTAGACGTAGGCAAGGTATGATAGGAATCATTGCTTCTAGATCCTGAGAATGTTGACACCATAGGCTTTTTAGATACCATTGTAGTTTCCTCATATGCAGTCTTTCATATGGAATTAGAAGAATGCAGGAGACCATGAACCCCAAGGCTTGCAGATAAAAAGGGTTTTTGTCGCCACTTGTTTGAAGTAGGTTGTCAAATGAATTTGTTTCTCTGGCGTGAGGAAAGCCATCTGGGAAGTTGTTTTCAAGCTTGCTCCCAGGAATACAATTTGACAGGGTACCAGGTGTGATTTATTTTTGTTTAAGGTGTACCTCAGACAAGTTAGCACCCTTAGTACAAAGGCCAGATGGTTCAAAAGTATGTCCTGGCCTTCTGCCTGAATTAGACAATCGTCCAGATATGGGTATATTTGAATATTTCTTTGCCTGCAAAATGCAATGACTGCAGCTAGGCACTTTGTGAGAAACCTGGGCGCAGTAGATAAGCCAAAGGGCAGTGCAGAGAACTGGTAGTGTGTGTAGCCTGCTTTGAAGTGTAGGTATCTTCTGCAAGATTCCCTGATTGGGATGTGCAGGTATGCTTCTTTTAAATCTAGCGTTGTCAACCAGGCAGCATCTTGAATTTTGGAATCACCAAAAAGGTGTTTAGAGTAGACAGGTCCAGGATAGGATGCCATGAATGGTCTTTTCTGGGTACCAGGAAAAGTCTCGAATAGAAACTTTGTCCCTTTTCCTCTTCTGGTACCAACTGAATAGCTCCCATGCTTAAGAGAGACAGTACTTATTTTGGGCCTCTGCCCACTGATCTGGGGGTAGATCTGGACACCCGCTTGGTGTTGGTAACGTGTGGAAGTGAAATCTGTATCCCTGGGACACTACTTAAAACCCATTAGTCCTGGGTAATCAGTTCCCAGTTCTTTTCATGAAGAGCAATCTTTCCCCCCAAAGGGGCAGTCAGTTGAGAAGTGCTTGGAAGTTTTAAAAAGAAGTAATTGAGACAGTTTACCATGGGGGGAGTTTTATTACTCCCAGATTTGGAAGTGGAGACCCCCCACTGCTTAGTCCTGTACGTACCCTGGGACTGAAGCCTTGGAGCTCTGCTGGATCTGGCTTTGGACTGAGAAGGTCTGGAAGAGGCAGGAAAGTACCAATTTTTGGAAGGCCAATGCCTACTAAACCTTGGAGGTTGTACTTGTAAAAAATCTTTAACAGTTTGCATAGATTTAGCTTTTTCCTCCATCTTTTTAAGAACAACTTCTGCCTCGTTGCCAAACAGGCAGTCCTGGTTTAAGGGAGCATCCAGTAATTTTGCTTTAACATGATCTGGCAAGAATTGCTCCTTAAGCTTTCTAAGTACAGACCCAGTTACAGCAGCCCTGCAAGATCCCTCTACTGAATCAAAACCACAATGCAAAGCAAGTTTTCCAACTTGTTCAGCTGAATGCAGTAAATCCTGTAAATCCTTATTTTCAGCACAATCAGGAATCAACATAATTTTCCGTTTATGCAATCCAATAATATGCTGCTGACATTTTAACATATGGAACTGACAGTTTAAGGCCCTAATGGCCAAAGTTGCAGAAGTGCATACCTTCTTACTCCATCTATCCAGCGCCCTGGCGTCTCTATCAGAGAGAGTAGGATTTTTGGCAGTAGTAGCTTTAATGTCCTTGGGTCCCTGTGAAATGGTCTCAGGATCCACTGTAGGGAACTTGTGAGAGTCAGGGACCATGTAATATCCATCAAGTTTTCTGGGAGC
Source organism: Protopterus annectens (assembly GCF_019279795.1). Classification (NCBI taxonomy): domain Eukaryota; kingdom Metazoa; phylum Chordata; order Ceratodontiformes; family Protopteridae; genus Protopterus; species Protopterus annectens. The sequence continues at coordinate 670,165,623 of NC_056743.1, forward strand.
AGGAGGTAAAGAGGCAGGGGCCAAGCTAGATTCCGAAAAGGCATCATCAACAATGTCTAGTACAGGAGGTATGACTAAAGGCCTGTGCTGGGGCAGAAGAAAGAAATCCCTAAGCCTCTTTTTAGAATCAGAGAAATCCTGACTTTTCCAACAAAAATGCACCCTGAGAGTATGCAAGGTTTCACCAAAAGAGAAATCCTCTGGGGGGGGGGGAGCAGAGGGAATAGAGCCCTCAGCATCAGAATCCTCATAGGTAGATAAGTGTAAATCCTGGTCATCGGAGGAAACAGAAAATTCAGAATCCTGGTCAGAAGTATCATAAGCAAACTCAGTCCTAGGTCTCTTAGAGGGGGAAGGCTGGCTTCCCCTGATTAAAGTAATAAGGTCTTAAGCCATTCCTATCATTTGTTTTTTAGGCATAGAGGCCTGACCATGTGGTCTGGGCGTCAGTTTTCTAGGCATGGTTCGAGTTTTAGGCCTTGAAGAAGAAGATGGCATCGGTTTAATACGCAAGTCAGTAGGCCTGAATACACCCTCAGAAGCCGGTGCCTGTAAAGCGGCTCCGGACCCATACAAGGTAGAGACATCCACAGGTTCCACAGTTGAAGCATCTCGCGGCATACCGGACTCTGAATGGGTCTCAGTAGAGGCCTGTGAATCTGAAGTAGCAGGTATCAGGGGCTGCGAAAGCGCCTCACTGAGTACCGGCTAACTGGCAACTGGCTTAGGAGAAGCGTCGTCGGCAGCTTTGGACCTAGGCGGCCTGTCTCTGTCTTTATCTTTGCGTTTTTTTGGAATGTCGGTAGTCGGATGGCTTACTGAAGACGTATCAGGATAATTGAACCAAGCACCAAAACATTTAGCAGCGAAAATATACAGACGATGGACAGTTTGTGGTTTAAATAAGGCACAAAACCGACAGCGAGGTACGTCGTGGTCAGGGCCTAGGCAAGGAATACAGTACGAATGAAAATCTTTATGAGGTATTTGCTTTCTACAAGTAATGCAATCATTTACTTTTACTGACATCAGTTTAGCGCAAGAAAAAGTTTCCCCAACGGGGTACTTAGCTTTTAGTTGAAGACTTTGGTTCTGAAACTCGAAAACGAAAATTTCAGGAGTCGGCTGACCGGCACTTGCGAACTGCTTCTGCTTCGGGCACCGCACGGCAAGAAAGACTGATGTAATGGCGTCGGCTGCATGTTTTATAGACCTGACGACCTGACGTCACAGAAGGGACAGTAAGCGACGCAGGACCCAAGACATTGTTAATCAGGCCGACTGAGGGCTACTGCAAGCAGATAACCCAAATGTGATGACTGCAACAGTGAAACACGAAGAACATCAGTCGCACACCTTGTTGCTGTGTATGACATTCACGTAGCAGAGGGGCTGTACACTGAAAGGCACAATAATGTGGCATGATTGTTGCATTAAGCATTGTGCAATCACTTCAATACAGAAGCTGAAAAGCTTTGGAAACATGAAGCACAAAGCATTATAGAAAATGAAGTGTACATCACATGGAATCACCCATTACCATCAATTTGAAAACAGACTTGAGAAAACCAGATAAAGTAGTCCATGAAAAAAGACAAAAGTAGCACTGATCACTGAAATTGCTACACCTAGTGATTACAGGGTCTCAAGTACAGAGAGACACAAAGTCATAAAATATCATGATTTGCAGACAGAAATGAGAGCAATGTGAAAGAAAGATACCCAGACAGTTCCAACAGTAGTAGGAGCAATGGATGTTATACAAAAGAATTTACAGTCATATTCAGGTATGCTACCAATACATGAAACTCTGTGCGAATTGCAGGAGCCGTCCATTCTGGACACATTGCAACTGCTGCAATAAACACTTCTGGCCAACATCAAAAACTGAAACAATACAAATTTCATGAACTTTAATCATATCCTGACTTAGAAATGGGTTCCATTCCAGTCATGGTATTCAAACCCAAAAGACTTGGAAAAATTAAGCAGAGAAAATCCAATGGTTATGAGTTCGAACATCTGTAGCAATGAAGGTGTCAAAGAAGCAGACTTGCATCGCATCATCCAGGGTGCTAACATTCTCACTACAATCACTAATGGAAGCCATTGAAACACATCTGGGCTTTTATTCTATATAAAAAGGAAAGGCATACCTGTTGTGCTGAACCTGAAGGCAAATGGACATGCTGACAAATCCAAAAATCTTGTCACTTTTTGCTGGAGTCCCACAAACCAGCTCATATGAGCCCTCTGTTGATGACATTATAGTGGCTATCCTTACTTTTGACACAGCAGCACATACTGATAGAAAACACAGCTCTGAAGAATGAGATTTACCATATCTAGAACTGACATACTTTTATTCTGATGATGATGGTACATTGTTCCTGCAATAACTATCCATTAACATGCATCGCATCTCTTTCTTCTTTCAATATGGGAAGAAATGAAAATAGTCATCTCCTTCTTTACATCATCCTGGATTTTTTTTTTTTTTGTGAAACTTGTAATGTTTGTGGTCCAAGCCCAGCATATACACATAAATAGCTCATCTCATACCTTTCAACTGTCTAGAGTTTTGCCTCATATTCTTGGTCTATTCCTCATAACATCTGTGACTTTCTGGCAAATTACTGAGGATTAAAGTCACTAAATAATGTCAAATGTTTAAGTTTCAGTTTCATTCAGAAAATGCACAGTAATGCAAACCTGTTATTCTACCAACTCTCAAAGTTTATAACAGCAATAATTAAAATCAGTCTCTGATTTTAGGCTTTTGCACCCTTGAATTATTTTTAGATTTGTCTAGACTTCTTGCATGAAGCTGTTGATAGGAATCTGTCTTGAAAAGGTGTTTAATGCCACACATTACTTGTAAAACAATGGCCTAGGCACTAATCTTAAACAAAATGTGGATAATTGTTTCAATGGCAATGTATAGGAAAGGACGACGACTTATTTGACAACAAGAAAAACAGCAACAAAGTCAAAATTTCAGTAAAGCTAAGCAATTTTCTAAGTGAGCAAAATACTCCCTGTAAAAGCAGGGGACAAAAAAAACGGAGAATAAAGAAGAGCAGTACTCTTTCCCTTGAACATGAAGCAATAATTACCAAAAGTAATGACCTCACTGAAAACTGACAATAAAAAAGCCAAAAGAGTTCAACAAAAGCCTTCAGATTAATTCCTTGATGGTATTTCCAAAATTTCAGCAAAAAAAAAAAAAATTTCAAATTATAAAACATTTCTGAAACCAAAGACTAACTGTAACATATGGCACTTGCACTCCAACTCCTGATAGTTTATTTACAGAAACCAGCAAAATTTCATAATCAGCAATCTTAATGTTGTTCATAGTTACAAAGCTCATGGGTTGAAAGGAGAATAAGTAAAAGTTCAATCAAATGGGAGCTGAAGTATGACACATCAGCAGTGTGTGGGCTGAAAAACCATTAGTCAAGAGTGGGATGTAGATGCACAGCAGTTTCGTTACCCTGACTTCTCATTTTCTGGGCGGAACTTTTTTTTTTTGCAGCAAAGCTGCAATTATGCCTCAGCAAACATTCCAAAATGATTTCCCATTGCTGAGACAAACAGTAGTAGTATTTGGATGCTGAAAACAGTCAAGCAGCTATAAAGTTTTTGCAAAATACAATATCATAATTTTATCTGTGTAGACTTCCAGTGAAAAGGTGCAGGCACCATGCAACATCTAAGGGTATTATGCTGTTTGATAACCAGCAACTCACTGTTTTTAAACTAGTCATACCAAAGCAAAGGTGAGGTTAGAGAGAAGGATTACAGTTTTTTTTCTGCAAGTAAACTTGGCGGATGCACCACTGCCAATTTTGTATCATGTTAATGTGTACATTCATAAATACAGCATAAAAGGAACAACTTGTTTCTCCAACCATCACACTTCCTTCAGGTTTCAAGTCCAAAGCAGATACTGTAGGCTTAAAGTCATAAAACTCTGTGTAGGGGTGGGGTGATGCTAAGAATTTTGCTCAAAGACTCTATGCGTGTTAGGAAATCTCTGTGCACTGTAGTCAGGATCTTCCTTGATCTTCTTCTGTATGTCCAACTTAACCTTAAATTAAAATAAATAAAAACAGTATTAGATTTAATAATTCATATGGTGCATTAAGATGACTTCATTCCCCCTAATAACGTTACAAAGTTCTCACAAAGTCATATAATTTCACTTTTTCTAATAGCTTAGCACCTCTTAGATATATGGTCAGCAAACCTCAATGCATATTTCACAAAGCAAACAAGTTACCATGATTTCTGCTCTTAAGTACTGTTCCTCATTCAGTTCCAATTCTTGTTTATTGGGAACAGGTGTCAAAACTGTGTGCAATGTGGGAGGGTGGCAACAACTATGTAGGAGATATCTCTCTGCACAGGAATGTATCTTCACGATCATGCCAACTGTTTCAGAAGATGATGGGGCCGACTAAAGAACCTGAGTTGTGCCACAGATGGGAGACTACTGTTTCCACTATTACACACAAATGTGGTACATGGGTATAGATGAAATCAGGTGAGAAACAGTATTTCACAGAGAGATGGCTACCAAGAGAATTAGAAGTTTTCATCACCTTCCCTGGATATCACCATCCTTTGGTTCCTAACTCTTGAAGAAGTATCAGGTTTGCATCTACAGGAATAAGGCAGGCATCAAAAAAGTAGTCACCCAGGTGAATTTTCCTACACTGTCAAGGAAACTGACACCATGCAAGGAAAGGCTAGTTACACCTCACTGTCATCCCATCTTCAGGGTTGCAACATTCAGTTGGTAATCACCTGCAGCAATCTTTGCCTGCAAATGGAAGGTACTCTGCTAAACCATTACCAGCATTTTCCTTCCTGACTGCACAATCATTACCATCACTAGACTTGTCACAAATAAAGAGGGGAGAAACCCAATTTTCCAGTTATTTCCCTAAAAGTGATAAAACCAAGGAAGCCTTCCCTTGTGAAAGGCTTGTAAACAAGGAAAAAAGGGCACTACAAAGGAGGCTGGTGGGTAGGTTGATGCCATTCTGAGTGATTTGTATAACATTTACCATTCATCTACACCACAAGAGAGAGTCAAGGCATATGTGTTGCTACTAGACTTACTCAAACTGTACAATACTGACAGGAAACCAGACCATGAGTCACTGTGAGCAATGCTAAGGTACTAAATATTTAAGGAACATCCCATCACTTTCTTTCAGGCACTTAATAACTTATAGAATAGCTTACTATATACACATTTAAATAAGTGTGTGTGTGTCTGTGTGTATGTGTATATATATATATATATAAATTTTCTTTTCATGTATAATTTTTTACAATGTTAACATTCATCTACAAGTCACTAAAATTAGAACACTATAAACAGTTCACACTTAAACATTCAAAATTCTACACAGCAGACACTCCTAAAAAGGAAGGTATCTGACGGATCTCTTAAAAGAGGCTTCTGATTTAGATACCCAACTAGGGAAAGTAGTAGGTTTCAAAGGACTGGGACAAAATATGCAAAGGAAAGCCTGCCAGATGTCCCAAACCAAACCCTTTAAAAGTAAGCAGTCCCTATAAGAAACTTGAGCTGCCCCTACAGAGATACAGGGACTCAGCAGGTCTTTTAAACAGACAGGACCCAAAATGTACTAGGCTCAGAAGGTGACAGCAGGAATCTAAAATACACACCTAGCCAAAACTGGAAGCCAACACAAACAATGCAGCAAAGGCATCGTACATCAGTCTTAAGGAGTACCCATCAACACCCTTGTAGAAGAATTATGCACGCACCAAAGACATGCCCAAATGTACACAGAATTATAGTAGCTAAGACTGGAAAGAATCAAAATACATATTACTGCTCCATGGTCTAAAGGTGAAAGGTAGCACTTGATCCAGCTACAGTCTTTAGATGGAAAAAATGTGTCTTGACTGATACTTGCGCCTTCAGAGACTATGTCAAGAATAATGTTCAGATGCTGAATGCAAGAGACAAATTTCACATTGTCCCCTTCATATGTGGTCTGTCTTATCAACCCTGGGAATTACAGGCCTATTAGTCTCAATAGTATTAATTTTCTGGCTCCAAAAAAATATTACATCTGAACAATAAATGATATAGGTAACCTTATACCTCTGGATACACACCAGTTTGGCTTTGTGAAAGACAAATCATGCCTGCTCAACCTGGTTAAGCTTTGTGAATGCATTGCTGAGGCTCTGGGTATGGGGCATACAGTCCACGCTTCTTAACTGGACCTTGCCAAGTGCTTTGACATTATCACCAATATTGGGATTACTGACAAAATCTCCCAGCTCAACAGTAACCCATACAAAGTTCAGTGGATCACCAACTGGCCTTATAACAGAACTCATTCTTTTAATGTCAAGGGTGTTTGCTCTAGACAGAAAAGTGTCACTGATGGCGTTCCACAGGAATAAGTCCTTGCTCCCCACCACTCCCTTTGGCACATATATTTCTATGATATGAAAGTGGATTACCAATGGACTATGGTTAACCAAGTTTGCTGACAATTACAAATTGGGGGTAGTTACCAAATCCCATTCAGATGTACACACTTTCTGGCAAAGGCTAGAGTAAACAAATGCTTGGTATGTTAATCATGAGTGTAACCTCAATGCCAAGAAATGCAGCATTAGTTTTCTTTGGTAACTCTGGCATCACTACTATTCCCCCCTTAGATAATGTTCCACTTAAATCTGGCACAATCAGGAATTTGGGTACTGATGTTGTTAGCCACACTTTTTGGCAAACATATCTCACTAATTATTAAAAAATCCTTCTATCTTGCAAAACTTATCCTTTGCAATTATCTCTCAAGATTTAGAAAAGTTATAGTCCCACTTTATTCCTCCTTTATTAGGCTCATTATCGAAGGTAATACTTCATTTGGCTTGTGCCTTACTAAGATCTCAGGTCTTAAGTACACTTAGCTACTATGAGACACTAAAAAACACCATCCCCATACAGAGTGTCATACAGACTGCTGCTGGGTGATCTCTGTTTAGCCTCTTATGCTGTGAGTGACCACACACACTCCTTCACCTAAAAATAACAAGTGGCAAAGCAAACATCTGCTTTAGAGTCTAAATGTATACTGCCACACTGCTATTTCTGTGGTGTAGAGAGATAAAGCCCTATAGCCTAGGTGACAAAAGGATTCACTAGTGGCTAGGGTTTCTGATATGCTGAGAAGTGGATGAAGGGTGTGTACTTGGGTACACCCCACAGCTGATCCTTAGAGGAGAGGGCTTATAGGAGATGGTGGGGTTGTAAGCCGATTTGCTGTGGAGTTGTGATGATATGCCAGCACATCTGGCTCTGAAAGTATGAATGCATATAAGGGGAGGAGAAAGTTAGGGCATGGGAAAACTCTCCTTAGTAAGATGCAATCCTAGATGTCAAGATCTCATTACTAGTCCACAGCATTAACAGGAGTTAGCTCAGGGGAAGAAAGGAGAGCCTGGTAGACCTGACTGATGATGGGAGGCCCGGGTTACACCCAATGCTCAGCTGTAAGGAGTCAAAAAAAGAGAAAAATATATACTGCCACAGCAACACTTGATGGCATGACAGGTGCCTAAACCAACACATTCCCAGTTTCTAGAAAAGGCTGCCTAAACCAACACATTCCCAGTTTCTAGAAAAGGCTACCCTTACATATCAAGCAGCATACTTCTCTGGAAACCTTTAACTCACTCTGAATGCCTTTGATGGATGATCACAAATTTTCACCAGGGATATGTAGGGAAAATCTTCTTAAGATGGACATTTTTAAAAACCAGCCAGTAAAGGGTGATGTGGCTGAGCCTTTCGATGTTCTCCTTGGCCATAAGCTTAATAAGAACTTATGAACCTATACCTAATTAATGGAGAGAACAGAGGAACATTACACAGTAGCATGGTTCCATGCACCAGCACTGCTTCGGCCATAACTGGATTGAGCTTTAACCTTTTAACTGCTCAGTATCTTTAGATAGTCTGTGCCCAGAAGACTGGCTGTTTTTGGCTATGTTTGAACTTTGTATTGAAAAGCCTTTATTCTACAAAATAAAAATGTATTCAAATTTTTTTCAAGGAATGCTACTGGCATAATTGCTTATAAAACAGCACTGAACTGTGCTCTTACAATAAAAGAAAAAGGAATAACTGCAAGTTTAATTTTAACGAAAAAATGTTTTAAATGTTATATGTTGATGTCTCACCATATAGAAACAAATTAAAATATCAATTTTTATACAGAAATACTGCTTTCAGACATGAAATCATGCAAATGTTCTATATGCTTATGACAGCTTTTGTTTGTTTTACTCTACAGAAAAATTGAAAGCTATACACTTATTTTCACATAAATGTAAACTCGGTCAATTTACAAAGGGCATTCTGGCCTGAATTCCACCCTAACTTCACACACAAACACACACACACACTTATAAAATTTTCAGGACAATACCCCACTTTCACTTTGTTTTTCACAACCTAACATCTTTTAAGGAAAACAGACACCAGAATCTCAAATATGGGCATGCCTCTCAGAATATGTAAAATATGCATATTTTACTACAACATATACAAATAATCACAAATATTACTTTAATATAGAAAAGCTATTTTGGGTTTGAATTTCATAACAAACCAATAATATGAGGCAGATACATATTGATTGTGCCAACTTGAATAAATACAAAATATACTTTTATTTTGTAAAATGAATGGCAAAAACAGAGTATCCAAATAGCTATACAAGGCCACTGAAGTCACCTAAGCAATAACGGACCATTTCTCTGTAATTAAGTAGTAGAGTAGTACATTTCTCAGACTAATACATTGTCAACCTCGGCTACAAAATGCGTTCTTACCATAACGTTCCATCTGAGTAGCAGACTTCATTCTTCTGCACATATGGGTATACGGATCTGAGCCAGCAAAACTTTTCAAGCATCAGCTCCGAGCTCCAAGCTCCTCCCTTACCTATATTACATCACTTCCTCCTATCTAGCCCCAGATCGAGTTTGCTGACACTAAATGGCAACATAACCACAATCCTAAACAAGAAAAACCTGAACAGTGAGGGGATGGAGGGAGGGAAGGTGCAGAAGAATGAAGTCTACTACTCAGATGGAACGTTATGGTAAGAACATAACTTCTTTATCTGACGTAGTTGACTTCATTCATTCTGCACATATGGGAAAGAGTCCCCAGCTACTAGTATTCCTGGGAGGCCCCTATGAAAGGATATTTCTGAGCACCGCAGAGCCAAAGGATGCTCTCCCTCTAGAAATAAGATCCAATTTATAATGAGAGATGAATGTGTGCGAATTGGCCCAAGTCGCTGCCGCACAGATATCGTCTAACGGAACTCTTGACTAGAAAGCTGAAGTGGCCATTGCTCTAGTGGAATGAGCCTTCAATACACCAGGAGGAGATAAGCCTTTGTCCTTATAAACCTGTGCAATACAAAGAGTGATCCACCTTGCTAAGGACACTTTCGAAACTGCTTTGCCCAAAAATGGTTTAGAAAAGGAGACAAACAATTGATCCGACTTCCGGAAGGGTTTAGTCCTATGGAGGTAAAAACGAAGCTGTCTATGGCCATCCAATAAATGAAGCTTACGTTCACCTCTATTTTGGAAATTTGGGAAGAAGACTGGCAAATTTATAGACTGATTAATATTGGCTGCTGAGGACACTTTGGGAAGAAAGAAAGGATTCGTACGCAGTGAAACCTTATCCTTGTGGAAAATCAAATAGGGGGCAAGGAGGATAAGGCCTGCAACTCTGAAACTCTCTTGGCAGAAGTGATGGCGACCAAGAAGGCTGTCTTCCACGACAAAAACTTCATGGGAACTGATCCGGCTGGCTCGAAAGGAGGAAAGGTCAAAGCCTGAAGGACTAAAGTCAGACCCCAGGGGGGCACTGCTTCTTTAACTGGAGGTCGCAATAAAAAAGTGCCCTTCAGGAAAGCTTTACACAATTTGGCAGAAGCCAGAGCAACCTTATTTTCACCCACATGAAAATTAGAGATGGCAGCCAGCTGAACCTTGACAGTGGAAGCACTTGTGCCTGATCGAAAAAGATCAACCAGAAAATCCAGTATGACCGGGACGGGGGCTGTAAACGGGTTTAGATTGCGCTGAGACAAATGAAAAACGTCTCCTCTTGCTATTGCAGAGTTTCCTAGTGGAGGCTTTAAGAGAAGCTACCAGAATATTCTTAACAGGGGACGAAAGTCCGGGAGTCCTGATGATCATGGGAACTGGAGCAGCCACGCCGTCAGCTTGAGACTGTCCAGGTTGGGAAGGGGCAAGCTCGACGGGTGAGAGATCAGATCCGGGCATGGATCTAGAGTCCATGGAGGAGCCAACAGGTGAGACCATAGGAAGGGAAACCACACTTGACGTGGCCAGAAGGGAGCTATGAGAATGACTTTGCACTGCAGCCGGCAAGCTCTCTGAAGGAACTTCGGAATAAGAGGTAACGGGGGATAAGCATACAGTAGCCTGGGAGGCCAAGCATGGACCAGAGTGTCCCTGGGGACATCCCCCGTAGGGGGGATCACAGCAAAGAAGTTGCTGCACTTCGCGTTGGAAGGAGACACAAAGTGATCGCAGCAAGGTTGACCCCAAACACGGAAGATCTTCTCGGCCACTGAATGTTTCAGAGACCACTCGTAAGGCAGAAGGATTGCCCTGCTGAGACTGTCCGCTAGAATGCTGGAGCGTCCAGAGATATGCGTTGCTATGAGAAACTGGCTGGTGGATATGGCCCACTCCCAAACCCTCATCCTCGCGACAAAGGTGGTAGGATCGGGTCCCTCCGTGTTTGTTTATATACCAGACTACAGACATGCTGTCTGATTGAATGGCTACCACCCCCGGAGGTAGGACAGGGAGGAAGGCTCTCAGTGCTAAAAGCACTGCCCTCATCTCCAGGACACTGATGTGTAGCTTGGTCTCTGGAGGGGACCACATGCCTTGGACCATTCTTCCCAGGAAGTGCCCCCCCCCACCCGAGCTGGGAAGCGTCCGTAGTCACCGTGGCTTGAGCCGGAGGGGCAAGAAAGCTGCACCTCTTGAAAATGTCCGCTGACTGAAGCCACCACTGGAGTGACGTTCTGCATGTCCGATTGATTCGGATGTGGAAATTCATCGGAAGGTCTAGCCAGGACCATTGAACTGCTAGATTCCACTGAAGGACACTCATGTGAAGACGTGCAAGAGGGAGGATAGAGATTGTGGCTGCCATCGAACCCAGGGCCCTGAGAACATCGGCTGCTGTGACTACCGAGTGATCCAAGATTGCCAATACATGGCGTCTGAGATTTTCTATCCTTTCCGGGGTGAGAAAAATCTTTGACTGAATCGAATCCAACCGTGCCCCGATGAAGTCTATGATCTGAAACGGAGCCAGGTGGGACTTGCTGATATTGATCATGATGCCTAAAGTACAGTTTTGTACCCACCATAAATGTATATGTTCGAGTGTTCACACTGCTGCAGTCATCACACTTGGGTTATCCTGCCGTCAGGCGGTCCCGCAGTTGGCCAGAGTTCCAAAGTCTTGGTCTGGCGTCGGTTGCTGTCACTTCTTCCCTGACGTCAGTGCGTCAGGGGTATATAATATGCATCCAACGCTATTTTCTTCAGTTTTTCTTGTCCCAGATGTCAGGTGCCCCCAAATGGGTAGGCAATACATATTGCTAATCAAAAATATACATATAAAATAAAAACAATACCTTCAGTTAACAGCAAATACACCCCAATGGTTGTATAGGATAGAAGGGTATAAATAAGTCCAGCTAGTTCAGAGGGGATGGAGGGAGGGTAACCTGGACTGCAGCAGTGTGAAAGTACAGTTTTGTACCTACCATAAATGTAGATGTTCGAAGATCCACATTGCTGCAGTCCTTACACTTGGGTAGTCCGCTGTCCTCGGTCGGCCCGAATATCAAAGTATTAGGCTGACGTCGGTCAAGGCGCTTAAGACTGACATCAGGACGTCAGGGTACAAATGCGCATGACCGACGTCATATCCTCAGTCTTTTCTTGCCCCAGATGTCAGAAGACCCTAAAAAGAAAGGTCAAAACCAAAAGACAGCAAAAAACAACCAACCACCCTTGCACTAATCATATGTACAATATATACAATATCCACAATATTCACAACCCAAACCACACAACCGCCTCTAACTACAGAGGGAAGGAGGGAGGTAAATTGGACTGCAGCAATGTGGATCTTCGAACATCTACATTTATGGTAGGTACAAAACTGTACTATGTTCTTCATCTCACATTGCTGCAGTCCTTACACTTGGGTAGAATCCCAAAGCAGAGGTAAGGGAGGATGGCAAAACTATAAAGCAGTAGGAGCTGCCAAAATGCCCTGTAAAATTGCAGTGGCAAAACCAGCCCTAGATTTAGAGTAAAGTGGAAGGTGGTAATGCTTAGTGAAAGTATGCACTGAACTCCAAGCAGCTGCCTCCAAAATATCTTTAGTTGCCACCCCCCTTAAAAAAGCTGTAGAAGTGGCAGTAGCCCTAGTGGAATGAGGCCTAATCCCAGCTGGAATCTCCTTACCATGATGGGAATAACAGAAAGCAATACAAAACCCAATCCACTTAGAAATAGTTTGTTTTGACACAGGCTTGCCCTGAGAACCCAAAGCAAATGAAACAAATAACTGCTGAGACTGCCTGAACCCTTTAGTTCTGCTCAAATAATATCGCAACTGCCTGTGTATATCCAAAGTGTGCAAAATCTTTTCCCCTTTATTTTGCGGGTTTGCATAAAAAGTAGGCAAATGAATAATTTGGTTTAAAGCCACACTAGAAACCACTTTAGTCATAAAGGAAGGATTAGTACTAAAGATACCCTATCCTTATGGAAAATTAAGAAAGGCTCAACCGCCATAAGGGCCTGTAATTCAGAAACCCTTCTCGCAGAGGTAATGGCCAACAAAAAAGCAGTCTTCCATGATAAATATTTCAACTCGGCAATAGCTGCAGGCTCAAAAGGTTGTAGAGTGAGTTTCTCCAACACAAAATTGAGATCCCAAGCAGGAGTAGGAGCTCTTCGTGGGGGTCTTATATTCTTTGCCCCTCTAAGGAATTGCTTAAACAAAGGATGAGAAAACAATGGTGGGTCACAGTCATAGTGAGCAGAAATTGCTGCAGCATGAACCTTAATAGAAGAGAAGGACAAACCTTTGTCCAGTAACTCAGTAAGATATTGAAGAGCCACACTTAAATTAGGCTTAGAAACATCAAATTCCTTTGCTGTACTCCAAAATAAAAATCTCTTCCATTTATCTGCGTACACCTTCCTTGTACTAGGCCTTCTGGCCTCCAAAATAACATTCAAAACTTGCTGTGGAAGCTGAGACCCTCCAGGGTTTAAAACAAAATATGCCAGGCTGTTAGATGAAGAGAGTGAAGTTTGACATTGAGTAAATGACTATTCTCCTGAGACAGCAGGTGTGGAATCGAAGGCAAAAGCCATGGAGGCTCCCGTACCAGACTTCAGTAATGGGTACCAGTGCTGTCGAGGCCAATCTGGAGCTATTAAAATCATCTTTGGCTTGTCCTGTCTGACCTTCAGGAGTACCTTTGGGAGGAGAGGCAGAGGTGGAAAGGCATACACATGAAGATTGCTCCAATTGAATGAAAGAGCATCCACTTTCCAAGCTGTGGGATGAAACCTTTTTGTGCAAAACTTTGGCAGCTGGTAGTTTAGTGGAGAAGCGAACAGATCTATGTCTGGAGTTCCCCATAACACTGTCAATTTCTGAAATACATGAGGATCCAATTTCCACTCGTGGGGATCCATAATTTGTCTGCTCAACACATCTGCTAAGGAGTTCTGTGCTCCCGGCAGAAACCTTGCCTGAAGATTTAGCTGTAAACTGAAAGCAGTCTCCCACAAAATCATTGCTTGTCTGCATAGAGGATAAGAATGTGTTCCCCCTTGCTTGTTGATGTACCACATGACAGTTGTGTTGTCTGTTAGAACCAACACCTGCCCTGGAAGAAGTAAATCCTTGAAAGCTATTAATGCAAATTGGACTGCTAACATCTCCTTCAAGTTGATATGAAGATGTTGGAGTCTGGCAGGCCACGTGTCTTGTACCCACTTTCCATTTAGATGAGCTCCCCAAGCTTTGTCTGAGGCATCTGTCGTTAGAATCTGACTCGCCTCTGGCCGGGTCACAGAGAGTCCCTTGTTTAGGTGACATTCCTGAGCCCACCACAAAAATTCCTTTTGAATGCAAGGTATAATCTGAATGACAGTGTCCATATCTTGGCAGTGCTGTGTCCATACATTTTTGAGATACCACTGTAGCTTCCTCATATGCAGTTTGGCATTGGGAAGCACCAGAATACAAGATGCCATGAACCCCAAGGCTTGAAGGACTGTCCTTGCAGTCAGCCTGGACTGATGAGACAATTGATGGAAGTAAAGAGAAAGATTCTTTTGTTTGTCCGGGGTCAAAAGGCCATCTGGGATGCTGTATTCAGTCTCACACCCAGAAAGCACATGTCCTGAGAGGGTACTAGACTGGACTTTATTTCGCTCACAGAATACCCCAGGCATCTTAGCACTGCTATCACATATTGTAAATGATGAAGAAGTTCGTCCTTTCCTTGGGCCAGAATCAGGCAATCGTCCAAATAAGGATAGATCTGTATTCCTCTTAGCCTGAAGAAAGCTATCACTGGAGCCAGAACCTTCGTGAACACTCTGGGCAGTAGATAAGCCAAAGGGCAATGCAGAGAACTGATAATGAGAAGTCCCAGCCCGAAAACGCAGATACTTCCTGCAACTTAGCCTGATAGGAACATGAAGGTAAGCCTCCTTGAGATCCAGAGTCACCATCCAGTGATCTTTGCCCAGCAGAGGTAAAAGCTGTTGTAACGTCAACATTTTGAACTTGGGAATGTCCAGATAAGTGTTGAGGATAGATAAATCCAAAATTGGTCTCCACGTGTTCCCCTTCTTTGGTACTAGGAACAGGCGAGAATAAAATCCTAGGCCCACTTCTGGCAGAGGAACCGGTTGTATGGCCCCTATTTGAAGCAGCAGAGAAATTTGTTTGTGAGCCTCTAGTCTTTGCTGAGGAGGAACGTCCGGCATGCCTTTGAAAGGAGGCAAGGTATGGAAATAAAACTTGTAACCTTGGTGTATGATATCCAATACCCATCTGTCTTGGGTAATCAAACTCCAATTTTCCTTGAAGAGTGCCAACCTTCCTCCCAAAGGTGCTGCCAGGCAAGAAGGATCTGGCAGCTGAAAAGGTAGGTCATTGGGCCTGTTTACGAAAGGACTGGCCCCTGCCCTCACCCGAAGATTGTGCAGGTGAACTCCCTGTTCTAGGTCTGAAGGAGCTCTGAGCTCTGCCCCTACCACGCCTAGATCTACCCCTAGACTGTGAATCATAAGAAGGGTACGTCCACCCCTTAGCAGGCCAATTCCTACTAAACTGGAGGCTGAACTTGCAAAAATCTTTAACAGCCTGCATAGACTTAGCCTTGTCTTCCATTTTCTTCAAGATTGACTCCACAGGTGAACCAAACAACACATCAGACTGTAAAGGAGCATCCAAAATCCTTGTCTTAACATGGTCAGATAAATTCTGATCCCTCAGCCAGGCGTGCCTGCGAACTGACCCAGTGGCAGCCACCCTAGACGAGGCCTGTACAGCATCAAAACCACATTGTAAAGAATGCTTACCCACCTGTTCAGAGACATGTACCAAATCTTGTAATTCTTTACACTCAATGCCTTCCGCCAGAGCATCTACCTTAGACTTCAATTGAGAAAGAAGATAGTTTTGATATTTCAACATGTGAAACTGGCAATTCAAAGCCCTCATAGCTAAGGTGGAAGAAGTATAGACTTTCTTTCCCCATCTATCCAAAGCTCTGGCCTCTTTATCTGGAGGAACCGGATTTTTACAACAGAGGCCTTGACACCCTTAGGTCCCTGACTAACAGTTTCTGGGTCCGCCCTAGGACTCTTATAAAGATATTTATGAGCCTCAGGCACCCTGTAATACCTATCCGGTTTAACAGGAGCAGGAGGCAAAGAATCAGGATTAAGTGAAGCCTCTGCAAACACATCTTCCACAACATCCAGAACAGGTGGTATAGCCAAAGGCCTATGCTGGGGTAAAAGCAAAATTCCCTAAGCCTTTTCCTGGAATCAGAGAAGTCCTGACCTTCCCACTTAAAATGTTCCCTCATGGAATGAAGAGTCTCTGAAAAAGAAAAATCCTCTGGAGGAGAAGCAGAAGGAGTAATCATCTGCATCAGAATCAGAATAAGGAGAGTACTCCTGCAAGTCTTCAGTCAAGACTCTGAAACATCCGAAGCCTGCTCAAAACTCCCCAACTCTGGTTCCACCCTAGGCCTCTTATCAGGAGGGGCAAAGAACCTCTAATCAAAGTAATTAAATCTTCTGCCATTTTAAGCATGTGCTTCTTGGGCACAGATCCTGTAGAACTAGGAGTGACACCAACAGAAGCTAAACCTGGCCTGCCTCTGGGAGAAGCCTTGGAAACAGAAGGAGAGGGCCTAACCACCCTAGGAAGGGAGGGAGTACAGTAACCTGAGAAGCCCCTTCAGCCTGACCTGCCTCCTGAGAGGCCACATCCTGCAATATCAAAGTCTCCCCCTGGGACTCCAGAGAAGCCTCCGGCGGAACCACCGGTTCCACTGACGCCTCTAAAGAACCGGCTACGGACGACTCTTCTTGCCTGGGTTTAGCTGCTTTGTCTTTGCGCTTCTTCGAAGAAGCGGGCATCGGAGCATCCGACGGCATATTATAATTGCACTGCTTCCCGAAGACCAACCTGGCACAATCTAACCTTCGCTTAATAGTGCGCTTATTGAACCTAGCACAAAAGCGACACCCAACAACGTTGTGCTCAGGCCCCAAACAAGGAATACACAAAGTATGATAGTCCCTATGCGGTATCTGCTTCCCACAAGAAATACAGTTATTCACTTTTTCTGACATCCGGTAAACCACTGAGGCAAGAAAAAACTAAAATATTCCCCAACGGGGTACTTAGCCAACTTTGACTCGGTCTGAAACTCCGAATTCGAAAAATTTCAGAACGCCGAACGGCACTTGCAACGCTGCTTCTGCATCGGACCATGCGGCAAAAAAGACTGAGGATATGACGTCGGTCATGCGCATTTGTACCCTGACGTCCTGATGTCAGTCTTAAGCGCCTTGACCGACGTCAGCCTAATACTTTGATATTCGGGCCGACCGAGGACAGCGGACTACCCAAGTGTAAGGACTGCAGCAATGTGAGATGAAGAACATCACTCGAACATCTACATTTATGGTAGGTACAAAACTGTACTATGTTCATCGTGTTACACTGCTGCAGTCATCACACTTGGGTTGAATCCCAAAGCTAAGGTTGGGTGGCTGATTGATAAAGAGTTAGGATTGGCTAAGAGGCCCTGCAGAACTGCAGTGGCAAATCCTGCTCTGGATTTAGAGTAAAGAGGCAGGTGGTAATGCTTGGTGAAGGCATGCGCTGAACTCCAAGTTGCAGCCTCCAAAATTTCCTTGGTAGGTACTCCTCTGAGAAAGGCTGTTGAAGTGGCTGTTGCCCTGGTGGAATGAGGCCTAATGTTATTAGGGACTGATTTTCCATGCTGTGTGTAGCAGTACCGAATACAGTGTCCTATCCATTAGGATATAGTCTGCTTTGAGATAGCCTTGCCTTGTGATCCTGCAGCATATGCTACAAACAGTTGATCAGTTTTCCTGAAAGCTTTTGTTTTGTCCAAGTAGAAGCGTAGCTGCCTGTGTATGTCCAAAGAATGCAGAAGTTTCTCCCCTTTATTTTGGGGGTTTGGATAAAAAGTAGGCAAATGGATGGTTTGGTTAAGAGCCACACTAGAGACCACCTTTGGCATGAAGGTAGGGTTTGTCCTTAAAGATACCCTGTCCTGATGAAAAATTATAAAAGGTTCCACTGCCATTAATGCCTGTAGCTCTGAGACTCTTCGTGCTGAAGTTACTGCTAGGAGCAGAGCTGTTTTCCATGATAAAATTTTTAGATTGGCTGTATTGGCTGGCTCAAAAGGTGGTAGGGTCAGTTTTTCCAAAACAAAATTGAGGTCCCAAGTTGGTGCTGGTGCTCTCCGGGGCGGTCTTATGTTTTTAGCCCCTCTGAGGTACTGCTTTAGCAAGGGATGAGAGAATAAAGGAGGATCCATGTTGTAATGTGAGGCATGGATCTTAATTGATGAAAAGGATAGGCCTCTGTCCAGCATTTCAGTTAAGTATTGTAAAATCTGAAGAATGTTTGGAACAAGAGGGTCAAGGCTGTGAGTCTGGTTCCAGGTGCAGAATCTCTTCCATTTTTCTGAGTAAGCTTTCCTGGTGCTAGGCCTCCTGGCCTCCAAAATGACATCCATAACAGCTCTAGAGAGAGGTGTTGCCTGTTTGACTAAAGTATCTGCCATGCAGCCAGGTTTAGGGTTTTGAGCTGACCGTGCAGGATCTGATTGTTTTGTTGAGTCAAAAGGTGTGGAATTTGGGGCAAAATCCATGGTGGGCCCTAAGCCAAGTTCCTTAAGATAGGGTACCAGTGCTGGTGTGGCCAGTCTGGAGCAATCAGGATCATCTGTGGTTTTTCTTGTCTGGCTTTTAGGAGTACCTTTGAAAGGAGAGGCAGTGGTGGGAAGGCATAGACTTTTAGGTTTTTCCATCTGAACAGAAGAGCATCCACTTTCCAGGCTTGTTTGTGATAAGTCCTTGTGCAGAATTTTTGTAGTTGGCAATTCAGAGGGGAGGCAAAAAGATCTATGTCTGGGCATCCCCATTTTTGTGTTATCATGCTGAAGATTTGTGGATTCAATTTCCATTCGTGAGGGTCCATGATATTTCTGCTTAGGTCGTCTGCCAGAGTATTTTTCTTTCCTGGCAGGAACTGTGCTTGCAGGTGAACTTGGTACATTAGAGCTGTGTTCCACAAGGTCATGGCTTGCCTGCATAGGGGATAAGAATGAGTGCCCCCCCTTGTTTGTTTATGTACCACATTATTGTGGTGTTGTCTGTCTTTAGTAGTAGTTGTCCTGGATGTAGAAGGTCCTTGAAAGCTGTTAGGGCATTTTGAACAGCCAACATCTCTTTTTGATTGATGTGAAGATGCATCTGGTCTGTGGTCCACTTGCCCTGAATGCATTTTCTTGCCATGTGTGCTCCCCAGGCGTAATCCAAAGCATCTGTTGTTAAGAGTTTGCCTGGCTGTGGGTTGGGTAAAAGGCTGACCCTTGTTTAGGTGACATGCCTGTGCCCACCATCGAAACTCCTGTTGTAGGCAGGGAATCATTGGAATTACTGCTTCTAAACTATGAGTGTGTCGAGTCCAAACACTTTTTAGGTACCATTGTAATTTCCTCATATGCAGTCTGGCATATGGTATTAGTAGTATGCAGGATGCCATGAATCCCAGGGCCTGCAGAATTGTTCTTGCAGGGAGATGGGACGTTTTTGCCAGTAGTTGAAAATATTGAGTTAGTTGCACTTGTTTGTCTGGCGTGAGGTAAGCCATCTGAGCCGTTGTATTTAAGCTGGCACCCAGGAATGTAATCTGTTGTGAGGGCACTAGTTTTGACTTCTTTTCGTTTACTGTGTACCCTAGAGAAATTAGCAACTTTTTCACAAATGCCAGATGCTGTAGAAGAGTGTCCTTTGTCTCTGCTTGAATGAGGCAGTCGTCCAGGTATGGATATATTTGAATTCCTTTTTGTCTGCAAAATGCAATTACTGGTGCAAGGCACTTTGTGAAGACCCTGGGCGCAGTAGATAAGCCAAAGGGCAGTGCAGAGAATTGGTAGTGCATTGTACCAGCTTTGAATCTGAGGTATCTTCTGCAATTTTGTCTGATAGGGACATGCAGGTATGCCTCTTTGAGGTCCAGAGTAACAAGCCAAGCCTTCTTGCCCAGCATGGGTAGAAGCTGCTGTAATGTCAACATTTTGAATTTCGGAATATCCAGGTAAGTATTCAGGATTGAAAGGTCCAGTATGGGCCTCCAGGCTTTGTCCTTTCTGGGGACCAGGAAGAGTCTTGAGTAAAATCCTTGTCCTTGTTCCTGTTGTGGTACATTTTGTATAGCTCTCATGTCCATGAGGGCTGAAATTTGTTTTTGTGCCTCTGCCCATTGATTTTGTGGCAGGTCTGGCATTCCTTTTAGCTTTGGTAAAGTATGAAAGTGGAATCTGTAACCTTGAGACACAATATTCAGTACCCATTTGGCTTGGGTGATTGTTTGCCAGTTTTGAGAAAAAAGTGCTAGTTTTCCCCCTAAGGGGGCTTCCAAAAGGGACGTACGCAAAGGAAAGTCATTGTGACTGTTTCCTGTAAGGTTGAGACTTGTCCTCACCTCCTTTTGGGGTTGAGGTACCGCACTGTCGTTGTCTGTTTGAGCCTTGGGGTTGAGATCTGCCTCTTGGGCATCTGCCTCTCTGTGGCCTGTCTGACACTGGAAAGGACCATTTTTTTGTTGGCCAATTTCTGCTAAACCAAGGTGGCTGTACCTGTAAGAAATCCTTGACTGTTTGCATAGATTTAGCTTTATCCTCCATTTTCTTTAACACCTCTTCTGCCTTAACACCAAACAAGGTATCATGCTGTAAAGGAGCATCCAATAACTTTGCCTTAACATGATCAGGTAAACTCTGTTCTTTTAACCAAGCATGTCTTCGAATAACAGAACCTGTAACTGCGGCTCTACAAGAGGCCTCTAAAGAATCAAACCCATATTGCAGAGTATGTTTTCCCACCTGTTCAACTGCATGCAATAAATCCTGCATTTATTTACAATCAGGAGCTTCTGAGCTAGCAAGCATTTTCTGTTTTAACTGAGCCATTAAATATTGTTGGTACTTAAGCATGTGAAGCTGGCAATTTAAAGCTCTTACTGCTAAAGTTGCAGACGTGTATACTTTCTTGCCCCATCTATCCAAAGCTCTGGAATCTCTGTCAGAGGGTACTGGATTTTTTGCAATGGAAGCCTCAACTCCTTTTGGACCCTGGGAAATAGTTTCTGGATCAGCAGAAAGGTTTTTGTATAGAAACTTGTGAGAGTCAGGGACTCTATAATACCTATCTGGCTTGGCTGGAGCAGGGGGCAAAGAGCCAGGAGATAAGCTGGATTCAGAGAACACATCATCCACAATGTCTAGCACAGGCGGAATAGCCAGGGGCCTGTGCTGAGGCAATAAGAGGAAATCCCTGAGCCTTTTCTTGGATTCTGAGTAATCCTAACTTTCCCAATGGAAATGTTCCCTCATGGTATGTAAAGTTTCCCCAAAAGAATAATCCTCAGGAGAAGAGGCTGAAGGGATAGATTCCTCAGCATCAGAGTCCTCATAGGGCGGTAAAGAGTATCCCTGGTCTGAAGAGGAATCAAAGGAAATGGAAACCTGATCAGAGGAGTCATAGTCTGTATCCTGCCTAGGCCTTTTCTCAGGAGGGGGATGGGTACCCCTGATAAGAGTAATGAGGTCTTCGGCCATTTTAAGCATCTGTTTCTTAGGCATGGAGGACTGTCCAGGAGAATGCTGTACTTGTTTTTTTGTCTTTAATGGTACCTTTGTCTTGGCTGCTGTTTTAATGGTAAGTTGTGAAGGTCTGAAAACACCCTCAGAAGCTGATGCCTGCTCAGCGGCTCCGGACCCATCTGAGGGATTAGTTTCCGTAGGCCCAATACCTTGAGTTTCCAGAGGTCTTTTCATAGATTCATAGGTTCATACTAAGCTAACTGCCCTTGCGAGCCATTTTAAGCCTAGCCAATTATCCCTTGTGAGACTCAAACCCTGCACCTTGTGTTTGTAAGGCAAACACCTTAACCATTAGGCCACCCTCCCAACCTAGATGTCTCCACGTGGGAGTCGAAAGCGATCTGTGGCTCTGAGGTAGCAGGTGTCAGGGGCTGCGAAAGCACCTCACTGAGAACCGGCGACTGGCCTAGAAGAGGTTTTGTTGTCGATTTTGGACCTCGGATGCCTGTTTTTATCCTTGTCTTTGCGTTTTTTCTGTATTGAGGTCGTTGGCTGATCCGACGGCATGGTATAATTGAACCTTTGGCCAAAGTAGTGTAAAGCAAAATCAAAATGTCTTTTTATAGTGCGTTTGTTGAATCTAGCACAAAACCGACAACTAGTGACGTCGTGATCAGGGCCTAGGTATGGAATACAGTAATAGTGGAAGTCCTTATGAGGTATTTGCTTCCCACAAGAAATACAATTATTAACTTTTTCTGACATCGGTCTGAGGCAAGAAAAAGGTTTCCCCAACGGGGTACTTAGCTTTATTGAAGACTTTGGATCTGAAATTCGACTTCGAAAATCTCAGGAGTCGGCCGACCAGCACTTGCAAACTGCTTCTGCTTCGGGCACCGCGCGGCAAGAAAGACTGAAGAAAATGGTGTTAGATGCATATTATATACCCCTTGCGCACTGACGTCAGGGAAGAAGCGACAGCAACCGACGCCGGACCAAGACTTTGGAACTCTGGCCGACTGCGGGATCGCCTGACGGCAGGATAACCCAAGTGTGATGACTGCAGCAGTGTAACACGAACATCTTGTGAGCCAGACCGAGGAAGTAGTGTAGGGCCTGACACAAGAGACGTTTGGTGGATGCAGCGAAGAGCCAGTCGTCTAGGTAGGGGAATAACTGAATGCCCTGAAGTTTCAGGTGAGCCGCTACGACCGCCATAACCTTGGTGAACACCCTGGGGTCTGTGATGAGACCAAAGGGTAGGGCTCTGAAAGGAAAGTGAATGGCCCCTAGCCGGAAGCGTAGAAACCTCCTGGAGCTCCTGTGGACCTTGATGTGGTAAGTAAGCGTCCTGGAGGTCTAACGAGCACATCCAGTCGCATTCTCTCAGAAACGGTAGAATGGACTGTAGAGTGACCATCTGGAAATTTTTGTTTCTCTACTGACAGGTTGAGGATAGACAGGTCCAGAATGGGCCTGAGGTCCCCCGTCTTCTTTGGCACTAAAAAGAACCTGGAGTGGATGCCTGAACTGGATTGATCTGGGGGGACCGGCTCGATGGCTCATTTTTGTAGCAGCTTCGAAACCTCTAAAGCTGCAGCCTCCCTGTGAGCGGGTGGAACATCTGGAAGGCATGCTGGAGTTATGGGACATGAAATGAAGGGGATAGAATATCCTCTGGATATGATGATTAACACCCAGCGGTCTGCAGTAATGGACTCCCACGCCGCTGGATGTAAGGAAAATCTTCCCCCAACTGCCTCCAGAGTAGAGCAGCCGGGCAACCCCTCAGGGTTGCTGTGCAGGTCTGTTGGAAAAAGGTTCCCTAGACCCAAAGTTTCTGGGACCCCCTCTGCCTCTGGGACGGTGTCGGTCTTGTCCCCCTCTGCCTCTGGGGAACGAATATTCCTGAGTGCCATGAAAGGACTGTGATTTCCGGAACCACATCTTCTTTTGCCCCTTTAGGTTCCTGGAATAGGACCTCTGGGGGTTAGAGAAGCGGATTCCGACGGCTGACAAAGTCTTTCCGTCCTTCTCACTCTGTTAAGTGTGTCACGTACAGTCTTCCCAAAGAGGGATGATCCATCGAATGGGGCATTGATGAAAGACACCTTAAATGGGTCTGCAAATTGACACAGCCTGATCCAGGCGTGTTGTCTCAAGGCAACGCCTGTACCAGCAGCTCTAGTGGCTCCCTCCGTGGCATGAGAGAGGAGACACATAGAGGTATTAGTCACTAATTTCAGTGTAGTCATCTTCGCAGTGAAGGACTGCTTGTCCTGCTGCAACAGAGACTCCGGGGGGCGACTCAGTTAGCTCCGATATAAGGTCTCGCTGCAGTCGGATGACATGTGCCAAGTAATTCAGCGCACGGATAGAAAATGTCGCTGACGAGTACATGTGCTTCCCAAAATGATCCATCGACCTGGACTCCTTGTCTGGAGGATGGACCGAGGAACTCTCCTGTGCCAGTTCCTTCTTTGTGGCAGCTGCAACCACCAAAGTGTCTACCGGGGCTCCCTCGGACCATGCCTGCCTGCCTGTCTGACGGCGGGGAAAGAATTTTGTCTGACCTTTTGGGTATAAGCTCTATGGTGTCAGAATCCTTCCATGCCCTAGTGGTGATGAGGTCCACCAAAGTGTCAGCTGGAGGGGAGACCCAGGTAGTAAATGGGCCCACGCCAAAGGCTTCCAGGAATACAGACTCATCCACAGAGGGTTTGGGGGCTGACCAACCTCCTCTTTGGCAGAGGATCTCCATAATGTCTCCGAATGAGACATCCTCGGTAGGTGATCTGGGGGAACCCTCTCCTTCATCCAAGTCCGTATCAGTGGTAAGGGACTCAGGGAAGTCCAAGTGCCTCCTCTTGCACTTGCGCTTATGAGGTTCCTCTCCAGTGTGACTCTCTGGAGAGGATTCGTAAGCTTCCGGGGGTTCCCTGAGGGGAACAACCTGGGGATGCCTTGGCACGGGCTGTCCCTGAGACAGGGCAATGGGAGCAGAATCCAAAATCAGAGGGGTCTGGGTGGGATCAGAGGATGTGAGCTGAGGTCTCAACCCCTGGGAGAGGACCCTTTCCACTGCCCCGAATGCCGATGGAGAGCACACCTCCATAGAACGTAAGGAAGAGGCTCTGCCCGGCACTGAAGCAGGGACCAGAGCCGACGGCAGGGTAGTCCGGGCACCGAGGGTGGGATCCGAAAGAGCGAGATCTTGACCCTCGGGTCCAACTCCCCGACCACGGCTCCGAGAGTCCCCTGGATCAGAGATCGGATCCGAGGAATTCAAGGTGACGGCCTGCGTTGAGGAAATGAAAACCATCGGTGCCAACCCACACCTCCGAAAGGTCTCGGACCCGAGAACCCGAAGCATCGGGTTGGATCGGGGAAGGAGCAATAGGGTGGAACATAGTAGAAGAACCCTCAACAATGGAAGAGGGCCCTGGTAAGACCCCCATCTGAATCTGGTTCTGGATGAACCTCCTCATAAGCCTGTCTATATCAAGTTCAGATACACTCCGAGTCGATCTGGAGGAAACGATCGACTCGGGTCTGGGTCGGATCAGAGGGGAGTGCCTCAGCTCCGGCGAGAAACGGGGAGAGCGGAGCCGAGGAGAACGAGACCTGGGTACCTTAGAAGAGGGGCTGGAGAAGGACTCCCTGTCCGGAGACCTTTTTCTGGGCCTGTCCCTCTCTTTATGGCGCCTCTCCTTCTCTCTCTTGTCCCTACCTCTCTGAGACGACTCCGAGGAAGCAGGCGTAGTGGGAGGTTGAGTCCCTGCCTGCACAGAGTCACCAGCTGGGGAGGAAACCCGAGGCAGACTCCAGGGCTGAAGCTGGTAGCAGACCTTTAGCCACAAGCTTAGCCCGACGATCCTTCAACGCCCTCAGGTTAAAACCCGAACAAATGTCACAGGAGGCAGAAATATGGGCGACCCCTAAACATAGAACACACAGTGTGGCCATCGGCTGGAGAAAGCTTATGACCACACTTTGTGCACTTTTTAAAGAGAACTTTAGGCTCTTCAGCCATAGCAAAGACAGAAAGGCCCTAGGGCCCACACACACACACACACTTAACAAGGATTGAGCCTAGGCGGGAACCAGTAACACAATACTACACAAACAAATTAATAACTATAATTAAATTTTTTTTTTTTTTTAAACTAACACAACGACCAAACGCGATGTAAGGCAGGAAAAATGGACGGTATACTCGCTCAGCAATTAGCAACAAAGGACCAAAAACCTTACCAACTAGCTAGGAGCTCAGAGACCACAATGCTGACTCATAGAGCGGCAAACGAGATCTGGGGATAGATAGGAGGAAGTGATGTAATATAGGTAAGGGAGGAGCTTGGAGCTCGGGAGCTGATGCTTGAAAAGTTTTGCCGGCTCGGATCCGAATTGGATCCGTATACCCATATGTGCAGAATGAATGAAGTCAACTACTTCAGATCTGGTGAGTCCAGCTGTGAAGAACACACAACTTTACCTTATTGTAATGCAGTTTGCCACATACAAGCGTCTAAACTGGG
Organism: Protopterus annectens; assembly: GCF_019279795.1. Classification (NCBI taxonomy): domain Eukaryota; kingdom Metazoa; phylum Chordata; order Ceratodontiformes; family Protopteridae; genus Protopterus; species Protopterus annectens. The sequence continues at coordinate 670,191,730 of NC_056743.1, forward strand.
AGAGGTCACAAGTGTAGGCGGAAAAAATAAGAATTTTACTTTTTATGTAATGACAACTGAATAAAGAGATAGCTTATACCCTTTACTGTATTCTGTGTGCAGAGCAGAAATTTACTACAGCACCCAAAATGAGAAAGTATGACAAATATTAGACACTGCAGTAAAGGCAAATGAACTACAACCACTCCGGCCTATCATTTAAATGCTTTAAGACATCATTATAAGTATTTCAAGTAACAAAATATTCAGTTACAAACATACTTAAGACTGTGATTCTAACCATGGAGTTTCCAATGCAGTAGCTTTAGCTGGTGAAACTGAAAAATACATACTATTCTGGTGAAATGTAGTAGATTATTTTCACTTCTGACAATGCAAAAAGGTTGCTGGGTTATTCCCGTACTCAGTATACTCAGCATCAGTTTAACATAGCAGCTTAAATGAAAACAAAAAAAGCAAAATGTTAGACTAGACAGTAAAGGCACCATGAACTAAATCCACTGAAGCCCATCTTTCAAAGGCTATAACTGCCAACCTTTTAGATTTTGTTACAAATCATTGAGACAATAAGTGGATGGTGCTGCAAGGGGTTATCAGTATTTTTAAGAAACTATTTCACCTCATAATGCAAGGCATTGAACTTCTACACAGCCACATCACAATAAATAAAACCCAGTAACACATCATACGTAACCAGTGCAACCCCTCAATGACACCAGCAGACCATACGATTTAGAAGGCACCTCTACACAAATTAATATCCTTCACTATAGCATGTAGCACTATCCTCGCAGTTGATTTCCAACTACCCCGCCCATAAACTGGTGAACCTATACCACCACAAAAGTATGCACACACATTCATGCACTTTAATGTCAACTCCTTGGACCAACTAGCCCAAATCCCAATAACGGACTAAAAAGTACTAGATTTAGTCATCATTAACACACAGCCCTCCTATACTGTCTGGCGGACTCATTATTACGTCTACTCAATCTCAGTCTCACTAGTAGATTTTTTACCAGAGGTACAAAGAGCTGCTCTAGTCATTGCACTCTACAAAGACAAATCTGATACTGATTCAGACAATTACAGACCCATACATAAACATTACCAGCCTTATTTTGTAAAGCAATGGAGCATATTGTTACACAACGTGTTAACAATGATACAGGCAGTCTTCAATTTCTTGACCAAAACCAGTTTTCGTTTGTTAAAAGCAGATTCTGCCTCTTACACTCTAACTTTAATGCCTCAGTGACCTGTTCAAAAAACTCATGCAAATCAGTTCACAGTGCATACCTGGACTTGTTCAAGGCCTTTGGCACCATTCTATATTCTGGCATCACTGATAAGCTAATTAATGTAAACCCTTATGTTACCTAATGGAGAGCAAAATGGATCACTGACAGAATCCAATCTTTTAATGTAGAAGTATGCTCTCACCTAAAAAGAGTAGTTAAAATGGTGTCCCCTTAGGATTCGTCTGGGACCATTCCTCTTTTAATACATATTTCTCTGAAGTTAAGGCCGACACTATGGGCCTGTGGTTGATGAAGTCTGCTGATGACTGCAAATTTAGGGCTGCCATAAATACCCCTACTAACCTCTGGATTCTCCAATAGGGCCTAACATGCACTAACAAGTGCTGCATAGACCATGACCACAGATTAAATGCCAAGAAATACAGCATTGTGTCCTTTGGATAACCTGAGCATTCCATGCTTCTATAATAAAGGGAACACTACTCCCCAAAAATTGTCATTGGGGATTTGAGCACTTTGACAGACAAAACTATCCCACTACATGGCTGTAAGAAAATTCTTTTATACAGCCAAATTGATCATAAAGGATCTGTCTTTTAGATCTAAGGAAGTTATCATCCCCCTTTACTCATCTATTATTGGGCTAATAATGGAGTAATAATGCCCCCTTTGGAACATACTTCTTTAGGCACATGACCCATCTCGAGAAACTTCAGCACTTCCTTCTTAAAACAATCAAGGGTATGTTCTCTTTGAGCTACCCTGGCCACTTTAAAGCACTCTCACTCTTTTCTGTTTCCTATAGACTCTTGAGAAGGGACCTCTGCCTTGCTTACAGAGCTTTGAAAGATCCGATCCTATGCAACCTTATACACATCCCCAAAGCTAAATAATCTGAAGTCCCATTCAAGAGATCTAAATTTCCACCATAACATACTAAGGACTTGTTGATGTGACATATCTATCACACAGAATTCCTCTTTTATGGAACAGTCTCCCTTTGGATGTAGCCCTCTGACCCTTTTCAAGCATGATATGGACAACTACATTATTAGATGCAAGTGCACCCTAAAGTACTTATGGGAAGGTGCTAAAACTAGGTACAAGTAGTTCATTTTGGAAGGTATGGTATTATTCCATGCTTTGGTAATTTTAGTGCATGGTCATGTGACTAGGCTACAAATGGTCCGCTGGATCAACAGCCTAGTAGTAACTTATGAACATACGAGGGTACTCTGCTACAAAACATACCCAAGACTACAAGCCTAACTTCTGAGCTTCAAATACAACACACCGCTGAATAGGTCAACATAGCTTTAGCAGCTTGAAGGCATGACACTGCCACAGCATATTACAACTGAAAAAATAGGATTTTTTTTCTGGTGAAATGGGATTTTTTTCGTCTCTTGTACAGACAACTCAAAAGGAAACATTTTAGTATGTTATTCATATACAGCACCCACAGTGAAAACAGAGTATAATGCAGAAGTTCAGACTGGCCAGAACTCATCTTTTAAAGGCTACATAGATTCATAGATTAGTACTAAGCTAACTGCCCTTGTGGGCCATTTTAAGCCTAGACAAGTATCCCTTGTGAGACTCAAACCTTGCACCTTGTGTTTGTAAGGCAAACACCTTAACCATTGGGCCACCCTCCCAACCCATCTTGTCTCCTTTGAGATTTCATTACAAAATATTCAGGTAATAAAATATTAAGCTAGAATAAACACCCAAGACTACAATTCTAACCTCAAAGCGTGCAGTTCGCCACATCTCTTAATTTAACCAACTACAGACTTAGCTGCTTAAAAGCACAGGATTGCAGCCACAGCATTTTACAATACAAACATATTTTTTCTCTTGAAATATAGAGGATATTTACTGCTGATACACTGATAACTTCATAAAGAAGTTTTATAGGGCATTACAGTGTACATTGTACTGAGCATGAGATCACCAAAGCAAAAAAAAAAAAAATGAAAATAGAATATAATGCAAAATGTCAGGTTATGTCACAATACACAAACTAAAGTCACTGACACTGGTCTTGCAAAGGCTACATATCTGTCACCCTTTGAAATGCCATTATGAAACTTTCAGTTAGTAACAGTACTCTTGCACAAAACAGACCCAAACTGCAACACTAATCTTAGAAATTACACTCCAGCACACCTCTGAACGTGACTCCATGACTTCAACTGCTTGAAACCACGGCATTGTAGGCACAGCCTATTACAAATGAAATATATTTTCTTGTGAAATATACAAGAGGAGCTTGACTTGTAAAACATAAAAAGAACTTAATACACACATTCTGGGCATTAGTTTTCTCCATACTTTTTTGTAGAATTCAAAGAGATCCCAGGTGGAAACCAAACAGAGTGGCAGAATACAACAAAATCTTATGAAACACTGGATTTACTAGCTGTATATAAGACACCGTAAGTCACTTCTCTAACATCTGTTCACAAAAAAAAAAATCAGGGACTTCTCATAAGGAAACTTGGGTATGAAATGCATTCTCACACATACTGCCCAGAGGCATGTACTTTTTCTACTGAGAACTATTCATATAGCAGCTCTGTTGCTCTTTGACAGACACTCTCCCAATATATAACATCAAACATTCATAAATCATGCAACTACCCCAATATACATCAAACATTCATAAATCATGCAACTACCCTTTGCTTTCTTACACAGCCTGCCCTCCACCCACACAAACAGGTAGCTACATCACCTCTCCTGTGTGACTGCCAAAACTGGTGGTATAACAGCCACAGTAATGTACTTCTACTTGCTCTTAGAGGATACTTCCTATACTGTCTACCTTACAAATTAAATAGTAAACAGCATGGTGCTGTGGGCAGTGTGCATTACCACTGCCCGCATATCTATAAGAAAAAAGTGAAAACATAATCATGTCTTCACAATGGAACTTTCAGAGACTTTGCTCTGTCCCTATACCCACCAAGCCAAAGCAATAACCACTTTATTGTAACCACCCTAACTACCTTTTACTTCAATCCACTGACTGTTCCCAGACTGATTACTACCTGTGGCGATCATATGCAATTACCAAAAAGAGTAAAAGAAATAAGGCCCAGTAATATATTTTAAGCTGTTGCTACAGTAACCCTCCCCATGTCAACTGTGGTTAAAGTACAAATAAGAAGTCTACTCTATTATGGGCAGTTCTGAATTTTACCACTGCTCACAGTTGTATCCGTTTTCGTGCCAGAAAATAAAATAAAATGTACCTGTAAAAGAAACTTGTTCCTGAAGATACTTGCATTTTCACTTCCTGGTAGCCACTACTCATATGACTTGAGATTACCAATTAACACTGTGATTCCAATGATTGAGTACAATGCCCCATTCGGAATGTATCTGACCCGACACTTGCAGCAGCTGGAGAGGCCACAAAAGTTCCTCACCAAAAGGATAAAGGGTCTCAAACATCTGTCCTATGCTGCCCGACTGAAAGAACTCCAGCTCTATTCAGTCGCACGCTTGCTCAGAGGTGACCTTTGCCTAACATACAAGGCCATGTCAAACCCAGATTTGATGAATATGCTTCACCTCAAAAAATCTAGATCCGTCAGAGCCACAAGGCCGGGAGACTTAAACCTCGACACGGCTATTAATAGGACGTGCTGGAGGGATAGATTCATCACCCAAAGACTCCCTATGCTGTGGAATAAAATCCCGGTATATGTGAGGCAGAGCACCTCGCTGGCCTTGTTCAAGAGAAATCTTGACCAATGGATGGGAGATCGCAGATATACCCCAGGGATTACCTCAGTGTCACTGCTCAACAGAGGCACAGCAAAATAATGGGTATAGTTCCCCATACTAAAGGGGTGGCGTAAGCCACAAAACTATGGGCTAGGCTTGTAAATGCCCTCGGGCAGATAGCCTAGTATGAACCTATGAACCTATTGGTTGCTAGGTAACTCATTGCAAGTGCACAGACTGCATAACAGCAGCAAATGGGTCCACTACCCATAGCCTATATATCTGTGGGGTAGAAGCCAAAAAACATGGTAATAAAGAGTATGACTTCTCAGTTTTAAGTTAAAATTCTAATTGATATTAATGGGAAGCTGCAGGGTAATTACTTGGCTAGTACGATTACTGTACTAGCCAAATAATCGTCTCACAGATGTACTACAAAAGAGAAAAAAATTCTTACTTTAAAACTGACTTTATGCTGATTTTAATAGATTCATAGGCTGGTACTAGACCATCAGCCCTAGGGCCTATACAAGCCTAGCCATAACAATTCCCTGGCTATTTCTTCCCACACTATTTACTTCCCTGGACCCCTGTCTAGCAGGGCGACTGACGTGATCCCTGGGGTGAATTTCCTTTCTCCCATCCAATTGTTAAGGTTCCTTTTGAACAGGGCCAAAGAGGCACTCTGCTTGACATGTATGGGCAATCTATTCCAGAGTCTAGGGAGTCTCTGGGTCAGGAACCTATCCCTCCAGCATGTTTTGTTTATTGTAATGACAAGGTTTAGATCCCTGGAGCGTGTGGCTCTGAGGGATTGGGATTTCTTTAAGTGTAGCATGTCCAACAACTCTGGGTTTGACATGGCCTTGTCTGTTAAGCAGAGATCGCCTCTGAGTAGACGATATGCGACAGAGTATAGCTGGATTCTTTTAAGACGGTCAGCACAGGGCATCTGCTTTAGGCCTGTGATTCTTTTAGTGAGGTTTTTCTGTGGCCTTTCCAGTTGTTGCAGATGTCTTGAGAGGTACATACCAAACAGGGCACTATATTCTATAATGGGTCTAATGAGGGATGAGTACAGTGGGACAATGACCTCCTTTTTTCTGGATGAAAAGCCCTTAGTGATGAGGTGTGCCACATAGGATTTCCTGACTGTTGTGGCAATGTGGTTATCGAAGGTGAGACCACACTGTCCACCTGTGTCCCTAAGTCTCTTATCACACTTTCGGTGTTTAAAATAAAAATAAGCACAAAAACTGAATAAGCTCACCACATGCACAAATAGCTATAGTGTGCAGTGGCATTCTAGTCCACAACCAGCAGTGGCATTCTAGTCCACAACCAGCAGGCAAAGGGGTAAATGACAATATCCAATTAAGGACTGACTGTAGGCTGTCTTCTAAATATGAAATCAGCAGAGCACACACACTGGTGAAAAACAACTGAATGTCATCAGCATATAAACTGACAAAGAAAAAAACTCTCCCTGCAATGACTTCTCTGAGTGGCAACATATACTTGCGAAACAATAAGGAAGGCAAAAATGAACCTCAAGGTACACCACAATCTAACAAGTAGAGGCCTGTCGAATGCACACCATATGCACACTACTTGCTGAGGGCATCCTGAAAAGGAAGAAGCAAACCACTTAGACTGTACCCAAAACCTGTAAAGTTATTTCAGATGCTTAAACAGGATCATACAGTCTACAGTGTTAAAGGTCATAAACAGATCAAGTATGACCATGAAATAATACTATCCGCTGATCCTTCTCAATTAGGTCATAAAACACTTGAGTGTTGTCTGACCATCTACATTATGTGCCAAGACCTAAACCCAGGCAGGTAAGGGTCTAAACAAGGCATGCAATGTCAGATATGACAGCAGCTGAGTGCTGACCACATTTTCAATAACTTTTTAATAAAAGGGAAGACTCAAATGAAAATAATTTCCAAAAGGCATGCATCCAAGTATGGATTCTTGAGAATCTCGGTAATCAAGGCCTCATTTAATACTGATGGAAACACCCTGGTCCTCAAAGAGGACAATCTAAAAAATAAATGAACCTAGGGACTTGAAGCAAGATTTTACTAGCCCTAAAGGGGCAGGATCTAATATGCAAGAAGTTGTACAGAAGAGAGACAATGATCATGGATATAAACTGAACACAACTCAACAAAAGTTTAGATCACCAATCAGTGACAAATCACCAAACTCAATGAACAAATCATGAGGAAATAATCACTTGCTTTTCAAGACACTGACCTCGAAAAATTATGCAGCTTTCTCATAATTATCTGAGGTTACTGAATAATTAGAAAGGCTAGGCTACATAGCCTGCCAACAACAACCTGAAAGAAAGCAGCTGGATGATTAGATGCAGCAGAGATTTCTTTAAGTAATAAAAAAAGGCTTTTTTCAAGAAACCCTTGTGAGGTATGATACATCATGCCTTTTCAATAGTCGCCTCATCTTCAAGGTGAGTATTTCCCCCAGCTTTGCTGCAGCTTCCATCGCCACATATACCTCTATCTCACCTCAAGGTTAAATCAAGTTTTAGGACAACTTGATAGTAGGTGTACACTAACTGGGATACCTACAGTGATGGGACTTGCTGGCACTGCATCTGAAAATTGCATTTTACTATCAGAATTATAGATACTTAATTAGGCAATTTTATATCTGTAACTGCTTTAGTCCATTTATTTTCTCATGAACTCCAAATCAATGGGTATAAAAAGGGTCACACAGATAAACCACTAATCAAAAATTGCAAGAAAGACACATCCAAGCTAGAGTCTTCACAGTGTTGTACCTTAAACCTCCTGTAGTGGAGGCTTCCACTACAGAAGGTTTAAGGTACTACACACAGAGAAGAACCCTAGCCTGGTTGGGTCTTTCTTATAATTTTTGTTTTCTCATGAACTACATATATATCTAGCTGTTTTTTTTTTTTAACACTTCCATACTTCTCTTCTGTGGTCTTAGCTAATGCAAGTGGAGCTTTTAAACAGTTCTTGCTTGACTGGATTTCACCACATCTTCTACAAATTACTTCTGGACACCTCTGAGGATACATTTCTGGACAGTTCTCTTAGAAACTTAATTTTCTTGTCATTTCTGCAGATTTTGAAGAATCAATAAATTCTGATGCACTGGCAAAGAAAGATGTGCACATTTTGAGTAAAAGTCTTCAACATCTTTTTCACCAACCTTCTGACTGCAGTTTGGGCAATGAGCTCAGATAACATCTCACTATCAATACTGCTTCAAGCTGCTTCTCTTAAGAACTTTCCTACAGCCATACTTAAATTCCTTTAAAGAAGAAAATAAGACCTTAAATATTTGTGATATCCCTGTATTGACTGATTCTGCTGCACTCTTCTTGTGCCCAAATATAAACTCTCAGAAAGGAATAAACAATGATGTAGATACAGGAATATGCTACCCCACAGACATATTACTCATAAGACATGAGCCCTGAGGTGGAATTCTGTGTCCACATTTAGGCCATTTTTTGAAACCTAAAGCTTTGTCTTTGTCTATAGCAAGAAGCAGAAGCAACCACCAAGTTAAGACAATTCAAGTTCAACAACATGCTAACAGCAAATGCTAGCAAGCAGCTAACTACTCACAATAAACTACAAAATTCACAGAAACAAGAGAAAGATACCTAAACAAAACAGCGAACCAAGCAGAAGCACTGGAGCTGGAAAAGCCTGCTCACTATTAACAGGGTGTCTATCCAATTCTTGGGGAAAATAAAGATTGCCCTTTATAGTGTAGTGACTAGGACTAAAACAAAGCCCACCAAAAATGACCAAAGACTGGAATTAATGGGCCTAAGTGGGGAGGTGTGGAACATAAGCAACAGGAGGAATTTTGAACCTGGGCAAATCTGAAAAATGTTGTGTCTTGCTGTCTGCAGCTACCACTTCTGTCATTAAAGCAGATGCAGAGGCTCATATAAGCTCACAGGGACCATCATGGATATATCTACAGTGGACTGAGAAACCACATTTCAAAGCCCCTTTACTCTTAATGACTTGGGCTGTAACAGTGGAATTAGCACCCTTTTCCAAAATGTCTAATATTTTCATCCCTTTTATTAACAAAATTAGGGGTAGTACCAATAAACTTCGTAATGTCTGTTTTACTTAATAAAATCCATCAGTTATTCAAATGATTCTCCTTATTCTATAAGTGTCTACTGAAAAAAATGTAGTAAACGATTTGTAAAATTCCCGTTATTAGTACTACTAATTTGCTCATTCAATTTAGCCTGCCTACTCACACAATAAGGATTTTACTTCTTCATAATTAAAAAAAAAAAAAAAGTAGGCTGCCTTGATGCTTATTTTGGTCTTCAAACCACCAGATGACCACTGACTGTTCTAGGTTTGCATTCATAGCTCCTTTACACGTTAAGCTTCCCCTGGCTAGGAGACTGCATCATTAGCAGGTTGGGATGGGGAAGTGGACTGAAGCAGAGCAGCTGGCAGGATCACATACAGTATTCTGTGCACCATAGGATATTTCATTTAGCAACTAATTAAAGTAACTGATGTCACACACAAAACCCACGTAGTAGCAGTTAGCTCCAGCCCAACCCCTTCTATGCTGAATTTTTAACTGCAATTGGCTACACAATTACAGCACTGCTCTCATCACTAAGGAACTATCAAATCACAAGCATAAACAAACAACCCTACAAGAGGGGAGAAGAGTCCACAAAAATCTCTCCTCCTCCCCCACCCAGCTCCTTGTTACAATATTTATAATCTTAACACCTTACGTCTCCCAGCTAAACATTAAGCACTCTTCCATTTAACAGTGTAGTTTCCACTTCTAATAATCATGTTCAATAGCAGTGTCACAAACTTTTACTTTAACATAAACAGAACTAGCTTCTTTCTAGAACACTTAGTCCCACATTTTGTGATAACATACCTTTGTCCATAAATAATTAATAAGCTAACTTCTCTGGTAACATCTCTGACTAGGTAGACTGTCCCAAAACATTCTTATCTATCCAAACTCCTGGTGCTCTTCCCATTCCTACTATACCTCAACTAATCTGGAACATTTCCCTCTATTCAGAGTTGCTAAATAGTATTCATTAATTCCAATAGTGACTGTAGCAACATTCTTTTACTGCACCTTTGGCTTCTTCAGAATATATAAATGTCAAGACATCCTCTGGTGAAAAAACTTTCGTGTCAGGGAAAAAAATACTATCTGTGCTTTAAACTGCTTCTGTCCCATTCAGTCCATAAACTGCAGTCTCTGGTGCAAAGTCTCTTCCAAAAATCATGATCGGCATACTGAACTCTACCTGCTTCTTTGAATTTCATTCCTAGTTTCCATAAATGTCACAAAACTTGCTCCTTTTCATATGCAGACAATCAAAATCACCCTAGGTTTACTATACAGCATTTCTGATGCAGACCACTGGCAACATGATCACATTTTCAATCCCCAAATACAATTCCACAAACCCTAACCATAAAGCCATCTTGGTTTTAACAAAATGAATAGACCATTCTTAACCCTCAATTCTCCAATCAGTCTCAAATTGCTAATTTCTGCCTTATCTTCCACTGTGATCAACTTCTGCTGCATATACTCCACCCGACCATGGAAATTAAATTCGCTCACACTTCCTCACCTGATGCTACTAAATGGGAGTCACAAGTCGTCGTTCCAACAAAAACGCATTTAGACAAAAGAACAAATACGTGCCACAGTCCAAACTTCACCTACACCACACTTTTCATTTAACATTCAAGCAAATTATTTTACCATCTCCAAGATAATGAAGGAAAGTCTGGTCCTCCTCTTCATTACCAACTGCAAATATTTCTTCTTCCATAGCTGTTAAATCAACTAGTGTTTCCAACTTTTCAGCCATCACCACCACTCCGACTTTTAGTATATTAAGCACGGTTACTTGTATCAATTATCAAAAATATTACTTTGCTTAACCTGGTGAAAAGATGAGCTCTACAACCTTGTCGAGCAGCACAATACATCTAATGAGCTCCAAAGACAGGCGATACAAAACTCCATTTCCACTAACTGATACACAGGAAGGCATTTCCAAGAGAAAGAAATGGGGGAAGAGTGCAGTCCAATGGACAGGTCAACAGTAGACAACAGTTGTAAGGTGGAGACCTTACTTGTTTAAAAAAAAAAAAACAATGGTTTATGGGTCTTCAAACAAATTCTAGGCTCCTGAGTTTATGAAGTCTCCTTCCCTCCTCCTCCGACCACAAGTTTCACAGATAAATATGCTATGGACATCCATCTGCGAAAGGACCATTATCAACACTGGGCCACATTCCCTAAAGGTGCAATCTGACTTTTATTCAAGTTGCCATCACAGCTTAAAAATCTGTTTGAAGCCCAGGCCCTTAGTAACCCTAGTATGTGAAGACAAGGTAGCATTCCCTCATCTTGGGGCAAATGAGCCCTTGCAAGTCTGAAGAGGAGGAAGCAGAGAATAAAATCATTGGCATCTAGTACCCTCCCATGCCACATATGTGTGATTCTAGAAGGGGACCTCTGGAGCAGGTTGGCTTGCAGGTGGCTCTTGTTCCTTAACTGGAAAATGGGCAGCAACTACATCCAGGGATACATCCACCAGGGTGGGGATGGGGAAGGGAAGATTCCTTTTCTATGGTCCCTCAAGACTCTCTGAGGGGTAAATCAAATCCAAGTCTGTACTAACTTGACAATCAAGTCCACACTTTTAGTTAAGAGAGCTATGCCAGGAAAAGACCAGAATCAATGAAACTATTGCTTCTCCTTAGCTTTCTGTTGATTCATGCAGAGACTTCGAAGTTAACGATAGGATTGCATTCCATAGATTCCTGTGAGGGAAAATGAAAGTTATGTACTCACCATAATGATAGATCTGTGTTGTCTTCTTTTTGTCCAGTTCAGTTTTTGGGTTATCAGATCTGACCATGGTGCCTTTTAGAAAGTACAGTTGTGTACCTACCATAAATGTAGATGTTTGAGTGTATTCACTGTTGCAGTCATTATAATTGGGTTATCCTGCTGGCAGGCTACCCGCAGTCGGACCGAGTTCCAAAGTCTAGGTCTGGCGTCGGTTGCTGTCGCCTCCTCCCTGACGTCAGTGCGCCAGGGGTATAAAAGATGCAGCCGACGCCATTTTCTTCAGTTTTTCTTACCCCAGATGTCAGGTGCCCCTAAAATGGTAGGCTAAATTATGCCAATAAGCATGCATATACAAAAATCAACTTTTCCTTCATCTAGAAGCAAATACACCACATAGGTTGTATAGAATAGAGAAGTACAGATAAGTCCCAACAAGGTAAAAAGGGGGATGGTGGGAGGGTAACCTGGACTGCAACAGTGAATACACTCGAACATCTACATTTATGGTAGGTACACAACTGTACTATGTTCATCGTGTTTCACTGTTGCAGTCATTACAATTGGGTTGAATCCCAAAGCTAAGGTTGGGAGGCTGGTGCTAAATAGGATTAGGAGAGGCTATCAGGCCCTGCAGAATTGCAGTGGCAAAGCCTGCCCTGGACTTAGAGTAGAGAGGTTAAGTGATAGTGCTTTGTAAAAGTATGCACTGAACTCCAAGTTGTAGCCTCTAAGATGTCTTTGGTTGGTACTCCTCTGAGGAAGGCTGCTGAAGTGGCTGCTGCTCTGGTTGAATGTGGCCTAATGCCCTTAAGCACTGATTTGCCATGCTGTGAATAGCAGAAAAGTACAGTTTTGTACCTACCATAAATGTAGATGTTCGAGTGTATACACTGCTGCAGTCATTACACTTGGGTTATCCTGCCGCCAGGCGGTTCCCCCAGTCAGCCTGAGTTCCAAAGTCTTGGTCCGGCAACAGTTGCTGTTGCCTCCTCCCTGACGTCAGTGCGATAGGGGTATACAAGATGCAGCTGACATCATTTTCTTCAGTCTTTCTTGCTGCACGGAGCCCGAAGCAAAAGCAGTTCGCAAGTGCTGGTCGGCCGTCTCCTGAGATTTTCATTCCGAATCCAGAACCAAAGTCTTCTACAAAGCTAAGTACCCCACTGGGGAAACATTTTCTTGCCTCAGACCGATGTCAGTAAAAGTTAATAACTGTATTTCTTGTGGGAAGCAAATACCTCATAAGGATTTCCATTCCTATTGCATCCCATGCCTAGGCCCAGACCACGATGTCACTGGTTGTCGGTTTTGTGCTAGGTTTAACAAGCGCACTATTAAACGTCGGTTTGATTTTGCCCGACATTATTTTGGTAGTAAATTCAATTATAACATGCCGTCGTAATTCCGACAACCGGAACACACAAAAAGCACAAAGACAAGGATAGGCATCCGAGGCCTAAAACTGACGACGAAGCCTCTTCTAGGCCAGTCACCGGTTCTCCAGTTTTCAGCGAGGTGCCTTCACAGCCCCTGACAACAGCTTCTGTAGAACCACAGGCCGCCTCTGACTCCCACGTGGAGATGGCTGGGCCTTCGGACGCACAAATTATTCAGCCTACCGAGACTAACCTTTCAGAGGGATCCGGAGTAGCTGGGCAAATGCAGTGGCCTATCCACTTTGAAATAGTCTGTTTTGAGATAGGCTTTCCTTGTGATCCTGCAGCATGCGCCACTAGAAGTTGTTCCATCTTTCTGAAAGCTTTGGTTCTGTCCAAGCAGAAGTGTAGCTGCCTGTAAATGTCCAAAGAATGCAGAAGTCTCTCACCCTTATTCTGTGGGTTTGGATAAAAAGTAGGCAAATGAATTGTTTGGTTAAGGGCCACACTGGACACTACCTTAGGCATAAATGTAGGGTTTGTCCTTAGAGAAACCCTGTCAGGATGGAAAATGATAAAAAGGTTCCACAGCCATGAGTGCCTGTAACTCTGAGACTCATCTAGCGGAGGTAATTGCTAGAAGCAGAGCTGTTTTCCAGGATAAGAATTTTATATCAGCTGCAGAGGCTGGCTCAAACAGAGGCAGTGTGAGTTTTTCCAAGACATACTTGAGGTCCCATATGCAGGTATTGGTGCTCTCCTTGGAGGTCTTATGTTTTTGGCCCCTCTGAGGTACTGCCTTAGTAATGGATGAGAAAAAATAGGTGGTTCTGTATTGTAATGAGCTGAAATGGCAGAGGCATGAATTTTAATTGATGAAAAGGAAAGGCCTTTATCCAGCATCTCAGTTAAGTATTGCAAAATCTGAGGAATATTTGGAACAGTCGTGTCAATACCTTGTGTCTGGTTCCAAGCACAGAATCTCTTCCATTTTTCTGCATAAGATTTTCTGGTGCTAGGCCTCTGGGCCTCCAAAATAACATCCATCACTGCTTTAGAGAGAGGTGCGTCTTGAATGGCTACATTATTTGCCATGCTGCCAGGTTTAAGGTCCTGAGTTGGCTGTGCAGTATCATACTGTCTTGTTGGGTCAATAAGTGAGGAATTTGAGGTAATGTCCAAGCTGGGCATTGAGACAAGCTCTTTAGGATTGGGTACCAGTGCTGGCGGGGCTAGTCTGGGGCAATCAGTATCATTTTTGGCTTCTCTTGTCTGACCTTGAGGAGTACCTTGGGGAGGAGAGGCAGAGGAGGAAAGGCATATACGGTTAGGTTTTTCCAGCTGAAAGACAGAGCATCCACTTTCCATGCTTGCTTGTGATAAGTCCTTGTGCAGAATCTCTGTAGTTGGCAGTTGTGAGGGGAGGCAAATAGGTCTATATCCGGGCACCCCCAGTTCCTTGTTATCATGCTGAATACTTGTGGATCCAATTTTCACTTGTGGGGATCCATTAGGGTTCTGCTTAGTTCTTCTGCCAGAGTATTTATCCTTCCTGGCAGGAACTGCGCTTGTAGATGTACTTGGTAAGTCAGTGCTGTGTCCCACAGGTTCATGGCTAGTCTGCAGAGGGGGTAGGAATGCGTGCCCCCCTGCTTGTTTATGTACCACATGACTGTAGTATTGTCCGTCTTTATCAGTAGTTGTCCTGGATGAAGTATATCCTTGAAGGCTGTCAGGGCATTCTGAACAGCTAGTATCTCTTTTTGATTGATATGTAGATGCATTTGACTTGCGGACCATGTGCCCTGAATACATCTTCCTGCCATATGGGCCCCCCAGGCATAATCTGATGCATCTGTTGTCAATGTCTGCCTGGCTGTGGGTAAGGTGAATGGCTGGCCCGTGTTGAGGTGACAGGCTTTTGCCTACCATCAAAATTCCTGTTGCAGGCAGGGAATGAGGGTAATTATTGTTTCCAGGCTGTGGCAATGTTGAGCCCAAACACTTTTTAGATACCATTGAAGTTTCCTCATATGCAGTCTTGCATATGGAATTAGTAGGATGCAAGATGCCATGAAGCCCAAAGCCTGCAGAATTTGTCTTACAGATAACTGAGTCTTTGTTGCCAACATTTTGAAATAAGTAGTCAGTTGTGTGTTTGTCTGGTGTGAGATAAGCCATCTGGGCAGTTGTATTTAAGCTTGCACCCAGGAATATTATCTCTTGAGAGGGTACGAGTTTTGATTTCTTTTCGTTTACTGTGTACCCTAGACCTGTAAGTAATCTTTTTACAAATGCCAGATGCTGTAGTAGGATGTCCTTGTTCTCTGCATGAATAAGGCAGTTGTCTAAGTAAGGATATAGTTGTATTCCTCTTTGTCTGCAAAATGCAATTACTGGTGCCAGGCATTTTGTGAAGACCCTTGGCGCAGTAGATAAGCCAAAGGGCAGTGCAGAGAATTGGTAGTGCACTGAGCCA
This sequence comes from Protopterus annectens, assembly GCF_019279795.1. Taxonomy (NCBI): domain Eukaryota; kingdom Metazoa; phylum Chordata; order Ceratodontiformes; family Protopteridae; genus Protopterus; species Protopterus annectens. The sequence continues at coordinate 670,207,491 of NC_056743.1, forward strand.
GCTATAAATCTGAGGTATCTTCTGCATGATTGTCTGACTGGGACATGCAGGTATGCCTCTTTTAGGTCTAAAGTCACAAGCCAAGCTTTCTTGCCCAGCATGGGCAGAAGCTGCTGCAATTAACATTTTGAATTTTGGAATATCCAGGTATGTGTTTAGGATAGACAGGTCCAGTATTGGTCTCCAGGCTTTGTCCTTTCTGGGTACCAAGAATAGCCTTGAGTAAAATCCTTGTCCCTGCTCTTGCTGTGGTACTTGCTGAATGGCTCTCATGTCCATGAGAGATGAAACTTGTTTTTGTGCCTCTGCCCATTGATTGTGTGGCAGGTCTGGCATACCGTTTGGCCTTGGCAGGGTGTGAAAGTGGAACCTGTAGCCTTGAGATACGATATTTAAGACCCATTTGTCCTGGGTGATCATGTGCCAATTTTGTGAAAAAAGTGCTGGTTTTCCCCCCAAAGGAGCTGCCAGAAGATAAGTGCTTGGTGCTGGCAGGGGGAAGTCATTGAGACTGTTTCCTGTATGGCTGTGATTTTTCCTCTCCACTTTTGAAGGTAGAAGAACCCCATTGTTTAGGCCTGTATGAGCCTTGGGGCTGTGATCTGCCTCTGGGGTGTCTGTACCTGCCTCTTTGTGGCCTGTGACACTGGAAAGGACCAATTCTTTGTAGGCCAGTTCCTACTAAATCTAGGAGGCTGTACCTGTAAGAAATCCTTCACTGTTTGCATAGATTTAGCTTTGTCCTCCATTTTCTTCAACACCTCTTCTGCTTTAACACCAAACAAGGTATCAAGTTGTAAGGGAGCATCTAATAGTTTTGTTTTAACATGATCGGGCAGATTCTGTTCTTTTAACCAAGCATGCCTCCTAATGACAGGACCTGTAACTGCGGCCCTGCAGGAGGCCTCTAGAGAGTCAAAACCACATTGCAAAATTTGCTTTCCCACTTGTTCAGCTGCATGCAATAAATCCTGCACTTCTTTGTTTTCTGCACATTCTGAATTTGCCAACATTTTTTGTTTAAGCAGTGACATAAGATATTGCTGATATTTAAGCATATGAAACTGACAATGTAAAGCTCTTACAGCCAAGGTAGCAGAAGTATAAATCTTTTTCCATCTGTCCAGGGCCCTTGAATCCCTATCAGAGGGGTTAGGGTTTTTTGCAGTGGAAGCCTTGACCCCCATGGGACCCTGAGAAATAGTTTCTGGGTCAGCAGCAGGGTTTTGTGTAAAGAAATGTATCTGAATCAGGAACCCTGTAGTATCTATCTGACTTAACAGGAGCTGGTGGTACAGAGTCAGGAGACAGACCGGACTCTGAAAATACATCATCTACAATGTCTAAAACAGGAGGAATAGCAAGGGGCCTGTGCTGAGGTAATAAAAGAAAGTCTCTGAGCCTTTTCTTGGATTCAGAGTAATCTTGGCTCTCCCAGTGGAAATGCTCCCTCATAGTATGCAGGGTCTCCCCAAAAGAATAATCCTCAGGAGGAGAGGCTGAAGGAATAGATTCTTCCACATCAGAATCCTCATAGGGAGGAAGGGAATATTCCTGTTCAGAAGAGGAATCAGAGGAAATGGAAACTTGATCTGAAGATTCATATTTTATCTCTTGCCTAGGCCTCTTATCAGGAGGGGGATGGGAACCCCTGATCAAAGTAATTAGGTCTTCAGCCATTTTAAGCATCTGTTTTTTAGGCATGGAGGCCTGTCCAGGAGAATGCTGTACTTGTTTCTTTGCCTTTAGAGCTGCTTTAGTCTTTGCCTTTGAAGCTGAAGTTGGTTTTACATATAACTGTGTATGTCTGAAAACACCCTCAGAAGCCGATGCCTGCTCAGCGGCTCTGGACCCATCTGAGGGAATAGTTTCCGAGTGTCCAATACCTTGAGTTTCCAGCGGTCTAGTTGGCTCCACGTGGGAGTCGGAAACGGCCTGTGGCTCTGGGGTAGTGGGCGTCAGGGGCTGCGAAAGCGCCTCACTGAGAACCAGCTAATCGGCAACAGGCCTAACAGAAGCCGACCGGCACTTGCGAACTGCTTTTGCTTCGGGCACCGCGAGGCAAGAAAGACTGAAGAAAATGGTGTCGGCTGCATCTTTTATACCCCTGGCGCACTGACGTCGGGAAGGAGGCGACAGCAACCGATGCCGGACCTAGACTTTGGAACTTGGGCCGACTGCGGGAAGACTGCCAGCAGGATAACCCAATTGCAATGACTGCAACAGTGAAACACGATGAACATGCTATGGATCCAGCCAATGAGGATTACCTTGGCCTTAGACTTTCTTGCTTTCTGAATAAACTTTATTAGAGGAAGCAGGGGGACAGCATAAAGGACCCAGGATCTAACTGTGGAGAGTGTCCCTCGGTGAATTTCCCTGTGGAGAGATCGGGGCAAAGTAACTGCTGCATATGTTGGTTAGGTATGAAGCAAAAAGACTGCTGCACAGTTGCCCACAGCGGCTGACAATTTGATTAACCACTGCTTGACTGAGGCACCACTCATGGGGCAGAACACTAGATGTGCTCAATTTGTCCACTAATACACGGAACTCCCTTGGATATGCACTGCTATGAGAAATTGGTGGGAAGACATCATCCACTGCCACATACTCATGGCCTCCCAGCATAAAGGATATGAATGGAGTCTGCCTTCTTTGCTGTTATATCACACTACTGCCATGTTGTCCATCTGGATGCAGATCACACCCTTAGGGAGAGTGCCCTGGAATGCCTACAATGCTAGAACTGCTCTCCTATGCAGGACACTGATGTGGAGACTGGCCTCCATGTGCAACCAGGAACCTTGGACAGTCTTCCCTTCGAAATGCACCCCCTCAACAAAACGAGGAGGGGAGCATCTGTGGCTACTGTGGCCACAGTGGGCTGTGGAGAAAAGGGGTGACCTTACAAGAGAGTTGTCACGGTCAACCACTATCTGATGTGAGACCTGTAATGAGCATCAGATGAATTTGAGCATGAACAGGATGTGAAAACTGGGGCCATTGTACAGAAACAGTCTAGTGAAGAACTCTTATGGTACCTGGCTAGGTGAAACAATTTTACTGTTGACGCCACCAACCTTAGTAGTCTCAGAATAAGTCTTGCAGGGGGGTGAGGTGTGCTGGAGAACTTGAAAGGGTACTTGATGCAGAGAAACAATTCTGGACTCTAGAAGGCTGGGTATATGACTGCTCATATTCTAACCATCTACTGTGTGAGTGTGTGAGTATCAACTGGATCTTTTCTGAAGAGGTTGGGAGCAAGAAATCCTGTTGCTGGACCAGAAGATCCCTGGCTGGAGCACTGAAGAGCCACTCATCTAAAAATGGGACCACCCAGAACCCTAGCTGTCTGAGAAGCTTCAACCACTGCCATACAATTGGTGAACACTCAGGGGGCTGTGATGAGACCATAGGGCAGTGCCCTAAACTGGAAGGGACTGGCTCCCAGCTGAATGCCTCTATGGCGATGTCCATTGAAACTGCTCCCACCACTCTGCCACAGGAGGACCTGCCTGCAGAAACATCCCAATTGAACCCTATAGATTTTCTAAACCATGTCTTCTTTCCACCCCACTGGCTCCTGGAGAAGGTTCTCTGAGGGGGTGGAAAAATGAATTCAAATGGCAGAAAGTCTTACCATCCTGCGTTCTCCTGGTGAGTGTTAACCTTTGGTACAAAAAGTGTGGAGCCATCAAAGCTGGCATTATGGAAGGACATTTTGAAGCCTTACACAGAGGCTCACAACTGCATCCATAAGTGCCAAGTGGTTATGCAGGCTCCTGCTGCTCTGACTGTACCATCAGTTGCATTAGGACGCAGACACATGGAGATGTTAGGCACTGACTGTAAGGTAGACAACTGGGACTCCACTGTTTTTTGGATGTCCATTGGTAGGTTACCAAATTCATTAGTCAAGTCCCTCTGGAAAAGCATAATGTGGGCCAGGTAGTTCAGTGCTCAGTGTGTAAATGTCACACATGCATCTGTTTTTAAAACCTTTCCAATGCAACCTATTCCCTATGAAGAGGATTGATAGGCACACTCTTCTCAGAGAGTTCCTTCTTAGTGGCCGCTGTCATCCATGACACCTAGCAGGGGATTATAGATAGGACAGGCGTCACAGCCCTGACTCTACAGCTTCTAAAAGGCACTAAGGTCAGATCCGGTAACCCAAAATTTGAATCATACCAGAAAAAAAAAGATATCAGGTCTTTTGTGTTTATAGATGTCATATGACTTTTACCAATTTTTTTTTAGCACATGACTTATCACATGATAAATGAAGCATCTCAAAGCTTTGTTTTTATGAAGAAGTCTTGGTTATTAAGACTAAAGTGCTCAAAGCTTCAATAAAGTGAATTCTCTGGTGAAGGCAAAGCTGGGTTTTTGTTCTTTGGATTTTTGCTTTCTTTCCGTTACATTGTGGAACTACGTGTGTTGTTCCTGGTTACTGATGCATCTAAGTAATCAATAACAAACATATCAAATTAAACAGTAAAATAGATACCAAATACATTTTTATTCAAATATATATTCATATGTCTCTAAACTCCCATCACAAATCATCCAACAATCGTCCAGATATCAATACTAATGTATGTATGATAAAAATGCTGTTTTCTAAGTTAGTTATTTGTTTTCTTCTGCAATATCTTTCTTGTGTGCCTGGTGTCAATACTGTATTTGAGACCAGAAAATGGTGTTCTTTAATTATATCAAGTCTCCATCCAATTTTGCTTTTAATTTTTTTTTTTTTCATTTTCTTGGAGTGCTGTTTTTTGTGTGTGTATAAAGTGTTTATTTTTCCTGAGCACTTGGTTGCCCTTTTATGTGCATCTACTTGCAGTCTGTTTATATAGACTTATATATATATATATATATATATATATATATATATATATATATTTATATTTATATATTGTACATACATACACAAGCACATCCTTGCATATATGACTTGCATACTTTCTTATACTCTGTTCCTGTCCTAACAAACTTGAACAATGCTCAAAGAAACTTGCACCTGCTACAATAAAATAGCTAAATTTGCCACCAATCTCTCATAAGACCCACCATTGTCACAGCTTAAAGCAATTAAACTGGCTTGAACTGCACAACTATCTAACATATTCACAACTAACTATAGCAAACAAACTCATTAATCATCCACACAAATGCCCTGCACTACTAAACATATTACTGCACTACTGTCCAGCAAAAGACCTCCGTTCTAGTAACGAATTCTTGCTATTCACAAATAAGTCTAATGCTGCAGGAGAATCGCTCTACTCCCAGTACATTACTAAACTCTGGAATAGTGTCCCTACATAAATAAAACTCTCCGACAAACTCAACAGATTTAAACCACTGCATAAACAACATCTTAACCAGTCCTGGTCCTGCACATGCTCATCACCAGATTAAGACTTTGTGCTCACAGTACAATAACCTCCAAATACTCTACTTAAACAGAATACTTGCAACCTCTCATTGAAATTACTAAATTTTTATACATATTTGCTGCCTGTACAATCCACTAAGTTGCATGTGGGCTTTCTCTTTAGTAACTTCTACCTCTGTAAAATCTTAAAATGTATAAATGTAACTACTGTATGTGTACAAATGTAAATAGAAATGTGACAACTCTGTTTAACTGGAATGAAGTATAATGTAATGTAAACTAATGGAGCTTTTCTTTCTGGGCCTCCAATGAAAATGGGTATTACACAGCTAGACTTTCCCAGTAAACAAAGACAACTAAATAAATACATATGGTTGTCTACGACAAGGCTGAAGCCCACAACCTGAATTACATAATCACATTAACATAATATAGAAGACCAAAATGCTGAAGACCACAATACTGAACTTCTGGACTTGCCTCCCCTGCAGGATCCATGTTAGCACTTGTTCTTGGGTTTACACCGGTAGGGATATTCAGTATTCAAGACTTTTACACATTGTTGTCTTCAGCATTTTGATCTTCTGTTATTATGTTACCGTGATTATATATTTCAGGATTGTGTGCTTTAACCTTGTGATAGACAACCTATGTATTTGTAGAACTCTCTCTCTATATATATATACATATACACACACACACACACATATATATATATATATATATATATATATATATATATATATACCCACACACACACCACGCCCACCACACCACACAAATATATATATCTAATCTATGTGTGTATCACAACTGGATATAAAAAGTGTACACACCCCTGTTAAAATGCCAGGTTTTTGACAGATAAAAAAATTAGACCACAATAAATAATTTCAAAACTTTTTCCACCTTTAATGTGACCTAAAACCTGTACAATTCAACTGAAAAACAAATCTGTTAGGGGAAAAAATAAAAAACGTACAATAAGCTGGTTGCGCAAGTGTGCACACCCTTAAACTAATACTTCATTGAAGCACCTTTTGATTTAATTACAGCACTCAGTCTTCTTGGGTAGGAGTCTGTCAGCATGGCACATACTGACTTGGCAATATCTGCCCACTCTTCCTTGCAAAAGCACTCCAAATCTGTCAGATTGCAAGGGCATCTCTTGTGCACAAGCCCTCTTCAGGTCACCCCACAGATACTCTATTGGATTTAGGTCTGGGCTCTGGCTGGGCCATTCCAAAACTTTAATTTTCTTCCATTCTTTTGTTGATCTGGATGTATGCTTGGGGTCACTGTCATGTTGAAAAGTGAAATTCCTCTTCATCTTCACCTTTCTAGCAAATGTCTGAAGGCTTTGGGCCAAAGGTGACTGGTATTTGGAACTGTTTATAATTTCCTCCACCTTGACTAAAGCCCCAGTTCCAGCTGAAGAAAAGCAACCCCAAAGCATGATACTGCCACCACCATGCTTCACCATGGGGATGGTGTTCTTTTGGTGATGCAAAGTGTTGTTTTTGCACCAAACATACCTTTTGGAATTGTGTGAGTTCAACCTTGGTCTCTTCAGACCATGACACATTTTCCCACATGCTTTTGGGAGACTTGATGTATTGGTTTGCAAATTTTAGCCAGGTCTGGATGTTTTTATGTGTAAGAAAAGGCTTCTGTCTTGCAACCCTACTCCATAGTCCAGACATATGGAAAATATGGGAGACTGTTGTCACAAGTAGTACACAACCAGTACTTGTCTTTTCATCAATTTTGGAGGGATGTCCAGTTCTTTGCAATGTCACTGTTGTCTCATATTTTCCCCACTTTTTGATGACCGTCTTCACTGTGTTCCATGGTGTGGAAATTTTTTGTATGCTTCTACTGACTGACACCATTCTACAATGAGATCCCTTTGATGCTTTGTAAGCTTTCTGTGAATCATGGCTTTTGCTGTAGCAGGCAACTGAGTAAATGTCAGGAAAATCCTACTAGGACAGCTGAACTTTGCTTGGGGTTAATCAGAGTCTCTAATTGATGGCAGGTGTGTACCCAAGAAGACTAAATGCTGCAATAAAATCAAAAGGTGCTTTAACAAAAGTAGCAGTTTAAGGGTCTATACACTTATGCAACCAGCTTGTTGTACATTTTTTATTTTTTTATATTTTTCCCTTAACAGATTTGTTTTTCAATTGAATTGTACAGGTTTATAGGTCACATTAAAGGTGGGAAAAGTTTTGAAATGATTTATTGTGGTCTCATTTTTTTTACATCACAAAAACCTGGTATTTTAATAGGGGTATATACACCTTTTACATCCACTGTATATATCTACACGCACACACACACACACACACACACACACACACACACACACACACACACACCAATGAAGTCTGAGATCACTCAACTATGGGATCATGTCTCTTACCCCCAAGGTAGTATGATCTCAAAGTTGGTACATATAACCAGCAGAGGAACACGTCTCCCCAGCAAAAAAAAAAAAAAAAAAGTTTTGAGTAGTTTAGTTTTAAGTTTAACATAGTGTATTTGTTCACACAGACTTCTGTCAGCAGGCTATGGTTTGGCAGGAGTGTAAACAGCAGACTGACATGACCTTATTACTTTGACATTCTGTTATTGGATACTTCTCCTTACATGGCAAAATCCATCCACAGAATGCTATGTCAATAAAACTAGGTGCCTGGTTTCAGACAGATGCTTTGTGACATTGTTCTGAAATACCTCAATACTTTAAGCAGTGTAAACTTTACTAGCAACACCCATTCATTTTCCAATAGCTCACTTTATCATAACATAGGGCTCTGGGCATGTGGGAGCCTATCCTAGCACCCAATGGGCACAAATATTTGAAGCTTTTTCTGGATAGGGCACAGGTCTAATACGCTACATGCAACCAATGGGCAATCGAAGACCACCAATCAACTTACTGCATATATCCTTAAAAGGTAGGAGGAAAATGGGGCATCCAGAGAAAATCTTTGTGGACACGAGCAGGAATTTCAGACTCTGTACAGAATGCACTCCAGTACAGAATCAAACAGACGAATTTCTGGTCAGGCAGCAACATTAAATAGTGCAACACTATGCTGCCCTCTTATCAGGAGCAATAAACTGTGTGTAATTTGCAAATTTTAAATCTCAATATGTGTTGGAAATTTGTTTTACAGAGTATGTGCATTTCTGATTATTACGAAATCCTAATAAATACATTTAACACTTCTGTGCCAAGCTGTTTTCCAGGTTTTCCCCATTAACACATCTAGAAAATGTATATGCAACATATCCCCATTCCACATTCTGTTTTAATATTTTTTGAGAAAACTTTTTTACCTGCTGTCGGTAAGTCTCCTGTACAACAGGCCTCTCCAGATCAGAGTTAAGACCTTCTGCACTTGTTACTGGCTTCACTCCTACGGTTCTTGCCGCTTTATTTACTGCTTCTGTAAGGGACAACTGAAGCCCATCACTCTGCATCTTCTGATAAAACAGGTGTTTTAACAAAAAAAAAACAAAAAAAAGGGGGGGGGGAGAAGAAGTACACGTTTAGACAACATTGTTCCTAAAAGCTGTGTACTTTATTCATCTAACTGCATAACCTTACACATCATTAATACATAAGGATACCAGAAGAAGCAATGATGGCCCAAATGCATAATGCAAACCACACTTCTTATAAAGAAAAATACAGGCCAGTAACATAGCACTTAGCTGTAAAGAACAGTCATGGAAAGTACTCAACAGTAAACTGCAAACAGGATTTTACAGTATTGTCTGATCTACTACTACTTGGATCCCTCCTTGAGCCTTAGCTTGGGTATTACTTCTTCACCAACTGGAATCTGGCCTTGTTTCAGCAAACTAACAAACATGGGGATGTCCATACTCTGTCAAAACATGCCACAATGTAATGCTCTGGCTAGGTTACTGCACTATTCCCCAGAGCCCACTAATTTACCCAACAAGCTAGTGAGCACCCACCTACAAACTAAGAAATAGCACAGATTTGAGACCTCGCTGTTAAAAGCAAGTGCTATAAAAATGTATGTATGCCCATTTAGAGAACTCAATGGCTGCTGCTGACAGTAGATCTCGCATGTGCAAGGGGATGGTGAGAAGCTCTCCAGTGTACCAATTGATATAGTATGAACAAATCCACTACATCCAACAATAAAGACCTTCTTCAATGTGTGCCAGAGTGGGCTGCATCTTAAACAGAACCTTCAAGGCAAAAGCAGTTAAAGGACATACTAAGGTTAGAGGTGTGATGGGTAAGTCCTGGAGAAACTTTCCAAAACTAGTCAATGCAGAGAGAATAGAATTCCAAGATGGCTGCACTCTGAAAAGCAGGTTGGTTAGAGCTCTTCCAGTGTGAAAAAGAAAACAGAAGTAAAGCAGCCAGTGGAAGTTGACAGTTTGGGTATAATGCAATTACTGGCTAGTCACTATATGGCCTGGTTATCTGTAAAGAAGCAACCTGGAGAAATTAATAGGAAATCAACCAAAAAAAGTAAAAGAAATAAAACAGTGGTAGAGAAGAGTCTTGCAGCTCAGTTTTCCACTTTTGCGCAGGAGAAGGCTTAAAGTAATATACATGGAAAATAAATCAAATGCATTCAGAGGTATTTAAAATAAGAGGGAAACTAGAAATATATAAAAACAAATGATAAAAGGCTGGAAAGAATAGAAGACGCTTTAAATAGCTGTTCAGATGAGCTGATAAAACTCCAGAATCCAGAGGATAAAATGAAGAATAAAATGGTTGAATATGAGGCTGTTCAAGAACAATTTCAAAAGACAGTAAAATTAGAAGAGAAAGCACAAGAAAACCTGAAATTTTTTGCTACACCAGAGACTGGAAAGAATAGAATGCATGAATTTTATGAACAGTACAAATATGCAACTGGACTGATATTCTACAACTAGATGTGTTAACTGAAAGGGCACACCATGTGTATTGCTCACATATGGTTCACCCCTATGGTATATCAGCTTCTGAAGGAGAGAAATGCAGCTTACAGAGCTAAGGACAATTCAGACCTAAGTGTAGCAAGAGGTAATCTGAGGAGGGGTATAAGGGAGTATGGCAGAAAGGTACAGAGTCACTTTGAAAACATGAAGGATTCAAGGAGACTACGACAAGCCATACAGATCATCACAGACTATAAAATGAGGTCAGCACAGTGTGAGGACAGCATTGAATTCCTGGACAGTTTGATCATCTTAAAGGAGTACAACGGGTTTCTAAAATGAGTTCCTCAACTTCCCTGCCTTTTTCCTCCCTATTTACACGTTCCTGCACAAACAAACAACAAAGCATTGTTTAAAACATTTGAATTCCCCTCACTTTTCTGAAACAAACCTACCTTAGCGTACAGGGATTGTTTCCCTTTCAAAAACATTCTCTCGCGTTTCAGTTAAGCATGCTGTAGTCCCCCAATTACTGACGTCATCGTGGCCAGGCAGTGGAGGTATTTTTTTTTTTTTTTAACAGTTCCCTCCCCCAAAGCGACATCACCACGGCCGGCCTCTGGTTCTCTGTCAAACAATCAAACCCACCCATTCTGTGATGTCACAGCTGCCTTGTCCTTCCCCCAGCCTTGGAGTGCTAAAATAGAGCTGCAGGAGGTAGGGAAGTTCTTTTCCTGTTGGTGTTTCCAGTACGCATTATTTTGCCAAAGGAAACTGTTGCGGGAAGCTTTGCTGTTAACAGTGTTTTTTCAGGGATCTGCTAAATTGGTAAGTCAACTTTTTTTTAAATCACTAAAGTTGTAGCTGAATTTCTTTTGCTTTGGCTTTATTTAGTGAGAATAAGCTGTGTAACTTGCCATTTTTATGCATTCATAGCTGTATTTAGAAATGCGTACACGTGGTCTTGGTTTGATGGTAATAGTAACAGATTTCGTTTCATTGCAAATGACGGATTTTCAATAGGTGTATGTGTTTTGTGAGCATAACTGTGCGATCATGATCTGCCTAGCCTTCTATTTACACTCGCTAAGCTGTTTATTTTTTCTTATGTAACACAAAAGTTTAAGGAGTGTAACAAAAGGGCTAGCTAGATCGTGACTGCACAGTTATGCACACAAAACATGAGCTGCTGTGGTCGATAACAGTTAGTGCTAACAAGCCATGCTACCTCATTGACCCCAAGTACCTTCTCATGGCGCCTCTGTGCTTAACACCGAGCACGCCATGAGAAGCAGTAATTTGAAACTGTTATCCCCGAGTGCCTTCCACAAGCAAGAGAAACTGGCATCCCGATTTGTAGCTGACCTTAATGTAAAACATGCTGAAATGGCAACTGAATGTGTAAATTATCTTATATACTTACCATTCAGCGTGTTTTTACATTACGGTAACGTTAAAGATATTTTATAAAATCCCATTTAAAAATTCCTGATAAAGCAAGCCCCACCCTCAACAGTAACAGCAACAGTACATATGAAAGCTGCGAGTTGCGCCTTCCAAATTTCCAGTTACATTCCTAGGGCCTGGTTGTAGTCTTTTACATAAATGTGTAGCAAGCACAACATTACATTTACATTTTTTTTTTTATAATTGTTCTTCTTTGTGCTTACTTTACCTCTCAACAGATGGTTGACATTATTTGGCGAATTATAATAGACTTGACTATTTTTATGGCACCTTACTGAGGATTGAATTCACCAAAATAGTAATAGCCATTTAAGTTTCAGACTTGATATCACTCCGGAAATGCGTGTTAACACAAAACATGTTATTCTAGCAACTTTCTCAGTTTACATGAGCAACGTGTAAAATATGTCCCTGTTTTTAAGCACATAATTACAGGCTTTGTCCATATTTATTGTGCAAACAGGTTCAAAGGTAAGCTGCCAATATTTTTTAACAGCAGTTTTTGACATATTCCCCTTTTTATAACTATCGTTCATTGCGGTTCCTTTGTGTAGGAACCCCAATGAACGACCGTTCTAAACGACAATGTGTTCAACTCAATCAGCTTATAAGCGCTGAGAAACTATTTCTTATTAGAACTCTTGTTTTTTTGTACGATCATTCATTGTGGTACTTACAGAAGGGAACTGCAATGAAAAAACTCTGTAGTAAACAACATTAGATTAAAATAATTTTCCTGAAACAGAGGCTTTCCTACAGAGATGGTGATCATGTACACATAGCCACCCCAAACCCCACTATAAAGTTCATAGCTTTATAGTTGGTTGCTAGGCACGATATGCAGGAGACCATGTCTTTTCTGTAAATAATTGAATGGACTATGACTAGGCGACATGGTAGTTGTAGGTTTGTGAACAATGTTTTGTCTTGTGTACATTGGTAAACTAAGAAGCACATCTGTTAAATGCTTCTTGAGTAGAGAGTAATGTATTAGAGAAAACGTTGAGAAGACTGTACACATTCTGAATTCAAAGAAACTTGAAAACTTCTATCTTTCATGTTTGAATTTAATGGTAAAAAGAACAGAACTTAAGAGTCTTGAGATTTATATTTATTTATTTTGCAAACAATTGTTCGAGAGGGGGATCCCCTAATTAATTCATATGGAGAAAAATTGAATGTTCTTCTGACGCTTTTGATTCAGTGATTGTGATTGCGCTCTCCTCAGTGATTTTGCTAAACAATTGTTTGGTACGTCAACTGCTTTTAAAACCAGGCTAATATGTATCTGTGCCCATCCTTGTGTACAAGGGAGTGTGGTGAAACAGCTTTACTAACAACTTCTGTATAAAACAGAACAAAAAACATATTCAAAGTGAGTATCACAGAATCATGGAAACTATTTTCTTGATGCAGCCCATACTTTTAATAATCAGCTGTAACTGTACCTAGGGGTATGTAGATTTTTCTCTTTTATACAGAGTCCTCCATAGACAAAAGTGCCACTTGTACAGTTGTGTGAAATTGTCATTTTTGCACAAGGTGGTTTGAATAGACATTATGACTTCTCATTATGATAACTGTTTGTTAGCAAAGACAACAAGCATGTCTTCCCTCATCTTTTATGTACCACATGGCTGATGTGGTGTTTCTGTTTCTTTCAAGACAGAGGTTGTTCTTCATTGTTTTTGAATATTTTGTGGTAGAGTGTGCCATTTCACTCCTCATTCTTTAAACCTTAAGATATAGAAGACAGGCCATCATGCATAGTTCCAATCCTCCACTGCCGTTGTCGGTTTTTGTAATCTGAAGTTAGAAAGGCATGCCAGGAAAGCATCTGTTAAATTGCATTACAATCATCTGGTGAAATACTGACTCTGTAACGTATATTCTTTTATCTGCTGCATTTCATTTTATGGGGTCCTGGCAGGAATAGGTTAATAAGGACAGTATCACTGATATTAGAGCTTCTAGTGAGCAATTTTACTGTATGATCCACTACACTGTTAACAAAATGTATGAAATACTGACCATATCCGTATTTAGAACTGTAGGCATGCTAATCAATGCTTGGCTAATTTGTGGACCCTAGCACAAAAGTACTTGGTTGTATATTTAAACCTTCAATGATGTTAAATTCCAGTGTCAAGAATTCGGATCAAACAACAGCTTACAAAAGCTTCTCCCACTTTAGCTATATCATTCCCATTCCCACACACAGTCTCTCTTTTTCTTGTATTTCTTCAATTCTGGTCTTCTTTGCTAATTACTTCATGCTTGTTTAGTTCTGGATGAGTAAGCTATTACTTTGTCTTGGCAAGAAAGTCCATAGCATTTTCCACTTTGAGTGCTGATTTATAAGGGAAGAATGCTGTGGTTTTATTATATAACTTTCAGTGTGAAAGGTCTGTAACTGTATTCTTGTTTTAGTCTTATTTTTGGAATTGTATTGGTTGAGATAGAGGTGCAAGTTTGAATGTGCTGCAACATTAGATCAGTTTTACATACTGTTGTGTTCCTGACTATCTAAAGCTGACTATTTCCATAGGCCACTTGCTCACCTCTGTCAGCTGTTTCAAGTGAAACCCTGGAAAAACAATTGTCCTTTACGTACATCTGCTGATCCAAAATTTGCGAGGGCATTTCTTGTGCACAGCCCTCTTCAGGTCATCACTCACATTTTCTATTGGATTTAGGTCTGGGATGTTTTTCTGTGTAAGAAAAGGCTTCTGTCTTGCAACCCTACCCCATAGTCCAGACTCAGTAATAGTAATAGTGTTATACTATTTGAATGAATTACTCAGGTCTTCTCCATACTGATGATACTGAGTCTGTGTTACAGAACAGCTGCACAATGTAATGTAATGAATGCCTACTCAACAGGTTATGTGCAGTAATTATCACCTGTATCTCAGCATGCATACCTTTGCAGTAATGAAAGGAAGGTCATTATCGGATTAGCAATATGTGTAGTTACAATATAGCAGTTGGTCATTATCACTTTTCTGGGAAAAGTCTCAGCTGCTGTCACTGTTATTCACTTAGGCAGACGTTGTTATGACTTTGATGAAAGCACAAGCCAGGCTGTGTTTTTTCTCTGCTTGGAGTCATTGCAAGCAACCCCCCCCCCCCCATTCTTCATCAACTGCCTACCCTGCTACACTGGCATACATTGTCTGTAGTTCCTTTAGAGGGAATTTACATGTGCCCTTTCTGTGCATACATTCTCTGTAGTGCATTTAGAGGGGGTTTATATGTGCCCTTTCTGTGCCCCCTCTTCAGAGATTTGTGCCAACTGCTCTTGTGTTGGTGGGTGCATCATGGGGGGCATACCTAGCCATCCAGGCATATTGTGGTCGACTGGGATTGCAGTTGGGAACTGGGAGAGACTTCAGCTCAGTCCCATAGTGCTGCTGTCCTAGTTAAGCATGGCCTCAGAGCTGCCACTGTGATGCAGTGTTTCCCTCCGGGAAACAACACATGTTGTCTTGGTTGAGCTCTCCACTCAGTCTCCCTCCCTTCAGGTGTAGTAAATGTATCCCTTCAGGTGTAGTAAATGTATGTCAGTCAGGGCAAGACCCTTTACATTCGGTCCCCCCTTTGCATCCTTATGACCACTGCAGAAAGGACACATGTAAATGGAAAAGGCAGAGGAAAGGCAGAGTGCTGGCATTGCATGCAATCAGGAGTCATTGCTGCTACCAGCAGTCTGAGTGGGTAGCCAGCACAGGAATGGGACACTTCAGACACCCACGGCCAGAAGTACCGTGCCTGTCCTAGGCATATTAGTGGGTTGGTGGTCCTTACCCTGCCTTTTCTCTTGACATGTACCCATTCAGCATTATGATGGCTACACCAAGAATGTGTATATTTACAATGATGTGTCTACATGGTAAAATAACTGTGCTTGTATGTTGTACACCTGCACAGATTGCAAACTTTGCTTTGGACTTAGCTTATGGAAATTATGAATATTTTGGTAATAACTTTGCAATGGAGCTTCTCAATGTGCTAAGTAATATCATTTTGAAGACAGTATTTATACTTCCAACATGGTAAAAGAACTGTCTGTGTACTGTACACAGGTACAGATATCACAATTTGTTAGGATTGAAGGATTATGAAATTATACATTTCCAATACTTCTCATTATGATGCCCATCTCTTTGCATGGGAGCATGGTGATGACACAAATGATGCATCATTTTGAAGATGACACAAATGATGCATCATTTTGAAGAGGACACAGAGCCACACAACTTCTACACTGATATTGAACCATCTATCTTTTACATATGATGAGATATTATGATTTGTTTACGAATTATGAGAGACAGTATTCATATTTCTGTGAATATCTCCGAAAGGAGCATCACACAGTAATGGTTAAGGTATCATTTTAAAGTAGACAATCATACAAACAAATTAAAAACACATTTTATGGGTCTACATGGTATACTGACCAAGATATTGTGCTTTGCTTTTCCAAAAAGATAAAAAATATGCACATCATCATTCATTTGCAAATATTTAATAATGAGTTTGATATGCACCATCAACATTTATACCGTTGGAAAGTTCAGTGTCTGCTGAACAACTTTCATGTTTTCATTTTTTGTCTAGCTCTTATAGTTAGTTATGAACATTTGTTTTCTGGATGGTATTACAAATGGATTTTCTGAAAATTAGCTCAGGCTGCACTGTTGTTCCTATGGTGGAATTAATCTGGCAGCTTTTTATGAACTGCTCCAGAGTAAAGTCGTGCACTAAAATCTGACACGACCACATGGCTATGTCGCACTGTTCAAGAAGTCGATGTGGTGTTGCTAGCCTCATTTCAGGCAAATGGTTTATTCTGAAACTTGTTTTCATCTTGTGTGTGTGGCAGATTACTTTATGCGGCACGTAATGAAATCTGCTTTGTGTCCGTTTCTACGCTCATTTTAAAGTGCTGCTTTGTGCCAGTTTCTATTACAGTATCAAAAGCTTTCCACCAGAAATGTGCTGTGAAAGTGTCCGATCACAAGCCTGGTTTTAAACGCTCCACTTTTTAGTCTTTCTGGATGCACATGTTCTATCCAAGTGGAAGTTCTTATTTTCAAAGTCTATTGTTCTACAGTTTAGTGTATTGAATAGTGCCAACCCATGATGAGTACAGTACATTCCTGGAAGGCACTTGAGCTGTGAACTAGTACATTTTCTTTTTCATAGGTGAACAATGAGTTAGTGTGGTTTGTTTGTAAGACACTGCAAGGCAGATCGTTAATGTAGTGAAAAATAAAGTATAAACAGAAGTGTTTACATTTTAATGAAATTTGGTATGCTGTTTGTAGAAGTAGATGTGTAGTCCTCAAGTGATCCTTTACTGTAAGTGAAGTAATGAACTCAATGGTTTAGCTTTACCAAGGAAATTATTGTGGTCATCTTTTCTTGCTGCCTTGCAGTGTCATTAATTTGGTACTCTGAAAGAGAGAATGTTTTGTGGAATGTACTTTCTGTGACACATTCCTTTCCAAAACCAAACAGGAAGAGTGTGCTCTAGATAAGTGGGTGAATCCTGATATGTGGCTTAAATGGACAAATTGTCTGGGAGATTGGAGTAGAAGAAATTCAGTTTTGTTGGACTAGAAAAGTTTGGTGTGCTGCTGATGTTTGGAGACTGGATAGTGTCATAGAAGACTGGAGAGTGAGTAGGGTGTATTTCCATTTCTAGTTGCCTTGCTGAACTTGAAAACAGTGTTAGTAGCACATATGTTTGCTTTTGATGCAGATGGCTGTGGGTTATACTAGCACAACTTGTAGATGTATTGGTAATATTATGTTATAATTTAATGGTGGGTACTGCAGTCTTGAGTGTGTCTTTGTTTGGTTTGCCATCCATTCCATACTGCAATATTACCAGCTTTTTTTCAAGTAACCGAGGCTTTGTATTCTAACGCATGGGGCACTGACTCTGTAGATGAAACACTGAAATATACACTTGTTTGCTTGTAGTAACATATTCATTAGTTACAGCTCTCTTTAATGCGGAATTATTCAGATTCATTTTAGTAATGCACAGATGGTGATTATCTGATACTGAGTAGCCTTTTTTAGATGAAATGTTCGGAATTGAACAGTTCTACTAATGCTGCATATGTTTTATTTCATTGCGTACTGGAAAAATGTTCAACATTAACATATAAAAAAACACTTGCAACTGATGCTGTACTATATCAGGACTATAACTGAATACAATCAAAATGGTGCATCATGGAACAAACCCACCACCGACCAGATGCATTTTCTTTGAATGTACATTTCAATGCCGTTTCAATGGTATTGGGGTTTACTGTTCATGCTAAGTCAGTTTTCATTGTGAGACCATATTGCTTTGTTTAGCAAATGTCTGTTTGTGTTTCTGCTCTAAAATTTGAACAGTGTTTATGGTAACTGAGGATATGCAAGCCAAGTAATGGACACTGGAATGTCTGCAGTGTAAGCTGAGGTGGCTGCTGAGTGAGGAGGTCCACCTTATGTGGTACCTTGTGGTGATTGCCCTTGGCTAGAAATTGAAATATGTGAACGAGTCTTGCTTTGGCCAATTAGGAGTCACTCGCATGCCTTCTGGTTGGTCCTTCTTAATTTTCAGGATTACCTTTTGTAATACTGGTAAGGGGGGGCATATAGGAACATCACCTTCCATGGAAAGATGAAGGCATTCACCCTACAGGCTAGTGGAGTATGCTCCAAGATGCAGAAATTGAAAAGTTGTCTGTTCTGGGGGAAGGTCCACAGATTCAGTTGAGGTGTGCCCTAGTCTAAGAAGGTTTTCCTGTTCAACATTAATTCTTCAAGCTGTGAGGGTGTTTTGCTGAGGACGTTTTTATGATGGTTACCTTTGCGTGGAGGTGGGTGATAGAATTGTGGATTGCCAAGGTGATTAGTTTGTGTTGGTATCTAACCATGGAGTAGTTGACTATTGGTATAGCAGATTTTTGCACAGCTCTCCGAATTTTGATTAATGTTTTCATCATGTCCACCCTCCTCGTACTTGATTGAGCTTTACAGGAATAAAGTATTGCCAGACATTAAACATTTTGTCAGAAAAAGCATACTGACGGACAAATCTAGTCCTGTTCAATTTTTTAATGATTTGGCGTCACTTGACAATTTCTCAGGACTGTGGGCAGGTGATAGCCTACTTTTCCCTTACCTTTTTAAGTAGGATATGTAAGATATAGTTTTTTTTACAAGTATACAAGAATGTCTGTCTGTCTGTGTCTGTCTGTCCCTTTGTCTTTCTCTCTATGTCTGTCTGTCCCTTTGTCTCTCTCTCTCTCTGTCTGTCCCTTTGTCTCTCTCTCTCTCTCTGTCTGTGTCTGTCTGTCCCTTTGTCTAACAGAGGGGGAGCATACCCCAGAACTGGCCAGGTTTTGGAAGAATGTTCCGATTTGGGCCTCATATTATTGTTTGTGGCTCAACAAAAGATTGAAGTTTCTAAATAAGGACAGATGGTTGTTGTTTACAGTTCATATCCTTTATATAAATATATATTAATAAAAAAAATTTAAATAAATTATTCTCAACTTCCACGTCTGCAGAGACTGTGCATTTTGAGTGATATTGGTGGGTTGTGAAGAATGAATTATGAGTGGCCTAAGTTGAAGTGGTCAAAATAGAGTAGTTTTGGCATTATTGTTTCATATGCTCAGTTTATTTGTTTACTGCCTATAACTTTAAAAAATGATTTAAGAAGTGGTGTATTATAAATGCAATATAATGTAATTATTATATGTTCTAATTTGATGCATTCAAGAATGTGAATAAGAAATTTTGCATATTTCGAAACATGTGCAAGGGGTCTATGATTGAAAAACAGCTCAAAGGTAAACTTAATGTGCCGCTACCCAGATGCATTTCCTTTTGATGTGATTTTCAGGGATGTTACAATGACTGAGTTTCACAGTCACAGAACTTTGAATGTCACGTCTGTTATCTTTCTGAGAATGTACTAATTTGTTTGGGAAAAAATAGTCAAGTAATCGGACACTGGAATGGATCCGTGGGGTTGGGGCTGTTGGGGGATCTGACCCTAAATGCCACATATGCATTCCAACACCTGTTTCTTTACAAAGCACTGCTGATATTCAGGGTATACTGAAAAAAACATACTATCAATTAATTAAACGGTCGTTTTTTGTAAGAAAATCAGCGTATTTTAACCATTCCAGGATCTTGCTAGTTGTTGGTTGGTGAGCTGCTACTATATGTTCCACATTGTGGCTATTTGTTCTGTATTATCTAGGCTAGTGTTCCTCAGTTTGAAGATGGAAAGTTGAGAGCTATGCAAAAGGGTTTGCACGATGGCAATATAAATTTTAAAAAGTGTGATAGCTTGGTCATCATAATGACATTGATGTCTGCTTTGCAAATCCTATTGGGTTAGGTACTGATTGTGCATTACCGTTGTGTGTTGCCAAACCATCACCATTTGCTTGTGGGTTTTTTTTGGGTGACTATGCCGACCATGCATTTCTTTCAAGCTCTGTAGTTATTGACGCATGTTGCTTCTATGTTGGCAATAGCTTTGTGGACCTACTATGAATATTTGAGTCCGTTTGATTACCAGTAGTGTCATGAATCCTAACATAACAATAAACATGGAACTGAAAGTTGCTGCCTGTACTCATCTTGGCTTCAGCGCCTTCAGTGTGGGGTGTGCAGTGTCTCCCGTCGCTCATGTGGGGTTTTTCAGATCTTTTTTTAATGTGAATTTATCTCACCAACCAAGCAAATTTAGCATTAAGCCCTCCTGTATGCGATGCTCTCTTACTGAACTTTTTTGTTAAGATTTGTGTTGCACCATGTGTTCTCTCACATAAGGGGAAATGTGTTCTGTAGGGCTCTCCAAGCACAGGCCCTGCAGTTTGGCATTGTGGACATGTGGCTTTCCTTAGCTGTTTTGACACATTATTTTTTTGACATTGGGTAAGGTACATTGCACCGCTGTTGAACTGCCTCAGTTTCTTGACCAAGTATTATATGCACAATATTCTGCTGATTTGGGTATTACATGCAAGTACAGTACAGCCATAAATCCTGTCGTTAGGAAAAGTACTGGTACAAAGATAGTGTGCTTACACAAACAAAGTATGCATTGAGTGCATTTATGTGAGTCCAGTGGAAAGGATAAGGAGCTGGTAGACCCAGCATGGACAGCTATTGGGGTGCTGAGCTGGTGCTCTGAAGTGACTGTGGTGGTGGGGAGACGAACAGTGCCTGCTATGAGTTACTTCGGACTCATGTAAGCCAAAACAAGGGCTATATATTTGAATATGCTTTCTGGTGTTGAAAAAGCGGTCTTTTTTGGCTTTGGACATTAGAAGGTGCACCAGTATCCCTTTGTTAAATCTAATGTGGTCAACAAACTCACCTTCCCAACTTGTCTATTAGCTCATCAACCCTAGATATGGTGTAGCTGTCATATTCTGAAATGCTGTTCAGCTACTTAAAATCTTAGAATCTTAAAAAGAGCCAATAGCTTTGCATTTAAAGTAGCATCTCCAAGGCGATTTTACTTCACTGTAAGATTGTATTTCGGAATAAATGGCAGTAAAGATGGAGTGAAAATGTCAGCAAAATTTGTATATAAAGAGGCTGTGTATATTTTACAGTATAACACTTCAGTACCTTGGGGTTAAACACTGAGTGCAATTGGAAATATTTTATTGTTTGACTAATAAGAGTAATTATGTGATGTGTTTTAGACTTTGTGTATATATATATATATATTACTTTTGTTTTATTTTTATGATTTATTACTCTTGAAGGTGTTTGGCCAAGGCGCTAGAGGTGATGAAACTATTCTTCTTTTTATCCAGTGGCCTTTGGTTTTGTTTATGGTTGTATTTTGCCTGGGTGAAGTTCTTCTACTTTTAATAGTGAGAAATGACTCATTTGACATTGACCTAAACTGCCTAGTAGTCCAAATAACACTGGGCATTCAACCCAAAATGCATGTAGCACACTGCTAAATCTGACTGTCTACCATCTGTCGGTTTCCTTGACTCAACACTTAAAATCTATGACCATACAAGACAGTACATATTCATTTTACTAAGGCAAACTAAACCTTGAGTACCTTGCTCCTCACAAACCCTTGGTCATGTCTTTGGAATGTGGGAGGAAGCCAGAGTACCTGGAGGAAACTCACAAGAACACAGGGAGGATATATCAACTTGGCACAGAAGGCACCCCAAGCAAGAATTGAACCATGGAACCTCTTGCTATGAGGCGACAACTCCAACCTCTGTGCCACCCAAGCTTTATCATATCAGCTGTGACCTCAACACATCCTGCTGCTTTCCCTGTCTTCATTTTCCTTAGAGCTATTCTTACTTCTTCCATGGTGGAATCCTGCTCTTATCTCAATGTAGGCTGTGTCTGGGGAAGTACAGCTTCTGTATAGTCTTCCTCAGTACAAGCTGCTTGAAGTACTCCTTCCATCTCCCTTTGTCCTGTGTACTGGTGAACAGGTTGTTGTTGTTGGCATCCCTTATGAAAGGTGTCTGACTGTCTTCTTTATCTTTCTGTTTTTGCCTTGCAACCATATATATTTTCTTTGTGCGATCTACTGAGTCACCTTCCAGAAGTTGGTAGAGTGCCTCTGATGCCTTGTTCTTTCCTACTACAACTCCTTTTTAGCGTTCTTGTTATCCATACAGTATTCCCTTCTAGTCTTGTCTGTCTTTTCTTTCTCCCATTTTTCCCTGCACTCCTCCTTAATTTTGCAGACTACCTGGAGTTGTACTATTCGTTATGTACCTTATTTCCCTACCTGGCTCAGCTAACATATATGTTCTATATTCCTCACCCATGCTGTTTGGAGGTGTTTCCAGTCCTTTTCAACTCCACTTATTTCCTGTTCTTGAGGTGATAGAGCCCTAAGCAAGTCCTAGAAATGTGCTTTCTCTCCAGCCATCTTCTAGGTCTTCAGCCTGGTCTCTGACCTTGGATGTATTCTATGACCACTGCTTGCATCTGATTGTGGCAACCAGTGTTTTTTTTTTACTGTGTGCATACTGTGTAACTGGGGATGAATTTACGGTCACTGATTCTACCCCATTCTCCTTTCCACATTAGGAAGTTTACCCAAGTTGCACATTATCCACTCTTGCATGCAATATTGTGACAATATCACACTGTGAACCATGTGTTGGCTACTATCAATCAAGCCAGATGGCAGACAGAGGTCTAGAGTGGCCTCTCTGTCTTTATTTCTACTGCCCCACCCATGTGGACCCAGGCAGTCTTCATATCCTATTTTGTAGGCAGTCTTCATATCCTATTTTGTCTGTCCTATGTGCATTCAGGTCCACCATTATCAGCACCAGTTCCTGTTGTCCTGATTTATAAAGCATATCATTAAAATGAATGTGTGTCCTCTCATGCCAACTTCTGTTTCTCAATTCTCCTCTTGGGCAGCTATTTGTGGTTCCCCTGAGTTTCGCTGAAATTATGTTTTCACATCTGCTCCAAGTGCGTTACAAGCTTATGAATAGGGCTTTTACAACTTTATGCATAACTTTAGTGTCTTCTGCAGATGTCAATTTCCACTGCAAATTTCAGTTTCTTGAAGTTGGTTACATTAACTAAAACACTGGACTAATTATATACAAAAATAGTTACATAAAAAAATAGTTACATAACTTCAATTTGTGGTAAGGGTTCATAGGTAGGTACTAGGCTATTGGCCCTAGGGCCTATATAAGCCTAGCCAAAGGTACCCTGGCTTTCACCACCCAAGAAAATTATTTTCCTGTGCCACTGTCGAGCAGAGCCACAGAAGTGATCCCCGGGGTGAATTTCCTATCTCCCATCCAATCATCAAGATTTTTCTTGAAGAGTGCTAATGAGGAGCTTTGTTTGATATAGATAGGTAGTTTGTTCCAGGGTATGGGAAGTCTCTGGGACAGGAATCTATCCCTCCAGCATGTTCTGTTTATTGTGGTGACAATGTTTAGGTCCCTAGAGCGTGTAGCTTGTAGGGATTGGGATTTCTTTAAGTGGAGCATGTCTAAAAGCTCTGGGTTTGACATAGCTTTGTGTGTTAGGCAGAGATCGCCTCTGAGTAGGCGATATGCAACAGAGTAAACCTGCAGTTTTTTGAGACGGTCTGCATAGGGCATCTCTTTGAGGCCGGTAATCCTCTGTGAGGTACTTCTGTGGCCTTTCCAGTTGTTGTAGATGTCTTGTGAGGTACATACCAAAAGGGGCATTGTACTCTATAATGGGTCTAATGAGTGACGAGTAGAGAGGAACAATGACCTCTTCTTTCCAGGATGAGAAACCTTTTGGGATGAGGTGTGCCACATAGAAGGATTTCCTGACTACTGTGGCGATGTGATTATCAAAGGAGAGACTACTGTCCACCTGTGTCACAAGGTCTCTTATCACACTTTCGGTGTTAAGTAGACTACCACCTATGAGGTAGTTCATGGGTACTGAATTTTTACCAAAAGGAATGACAATTCACTTTTAGGTATTGAGCTTGAGGCCATGGTTTTGACACCAGGCATCTGTCTCAGCAAGGCCATTTTGTAGGATGTCCACATCTTTTGGAGTTTTGATTATGGTTCCTAGTGTGCAGTCATCTGCGAACTTAGTTAGCCAAAGATCTTCTGCGTTGGCCTGTACTTCAGAGAAGTAGATACCAAACAGGAGAGGACCCAGGACTGAACCCTGTGATACTCCATTTGTCACTGGTCTGAAGCTGGATTTGGAGTCTGCTACTTTCACAGTGTGGGTTCTGTCAGTGAGCCAGTTGGCAACCCATCTTTTGACATAGGGATTTAAACCTAGTTTAGTGAGTTTATCTATAATTCCAGAGTGGGGGATGGTGTCAAAAGCCTTGGCGTGATCTAGATAGGCTGTGTGAACCACCTTACCCTCATCTACGGCTTTGGTGACTGCTTCAAAGAAGTCTATCAGGTTAAGGAGACATGATCTGCCTTTTACAAACCCGAACTGGGTGGGGTCCTGAGTTTGTAGATTACCAATGTCATTGTTTATAAGTTCCATGATGATACGCTCCATAGCCTTGCAGACCAGGCTCATTAGGCTAATGGGGCAGTAGTTTCCAGGGTCTGTGGTGGCTCCCCCTTTGTGGAGTGGGACAACTGTCGCTGTGCGCCATTCAGTGGGAACATAGCCTGAGGTGAGGCTATGACTGAACATGGTACTTAGGTGGGGTGCCAGTTCGTTCTGTAGTTCATGTAGAACACAGCCTGGGATGTTGTCAGGTCCCATGGATGCTGTGTTCTTGGCTTTGGATAGTGTGTTTTTTACCTGTGCAGCCATGATTACAGGAACTTTGCATTCTTCTGGTATAGAGATGGGCCCTCTAGGGGATGACAGAGGGGTAAAGTTAGCACTGAACCTATCTGCCAGGATGTTGGCAATATCCGTTGGTTCTGTATATTTAGTGCCATTGTGCTGTAACTCAGAGCAGATCTGAGTGTTGCCATTGAGATTCTTGACAAAGCTATAGAATGCTTTGTGGTTGTCTTTAGAGTCAGTGGCGATTTTGTTTTCATAACTAGCTTTGGAGGATTTTATGAGGGATCTCAGCTTCTTACTGAAGCTGACCAGGGAGTTTCTCCAATCATGGGATTTTACTCTTTTTTGCAAAAGTTCCTTTCTTCTGTTGCAGCGTTTGTTTATGGCACGGAACCACCAGATTGGCTTCCTTTTTTTGGAAGATAGCATCTTGGTTCTGTTAGGGATTGCATGATCCATGCACTCATGTAAGTGCTTATTAAAGTGCATTTGTGTAGGATTCAGCAGTCATACCTCTAATGTCCGTCAGCATGGGTGTCATGAAGTTTGCCACTTCTGTCTTAAGAAGCGTGAAGTTGGCTTTGGAGAAATTTTTTACTGTGGTTTCCCTAATGGGGGGTGGGGGAGGGATGTGGATGTCTAGGGTGATTAGCTTATGGCCGGATCTGACCAACGAGGAATTGACCTCTGGTGTGGAGCACCGGTTGCCCATGTTGGTAATAACCAGGTCTAGGATATTGCTTCCCCTGGTGGGGGTGTGGATAAGTTGATCCATGGCATTGGAATTTATGAATTCCAGAAAACGTTGAGCACAACAGTTGGTACATGAGTAGTTTTCCCAGTTAGTGGTAGGGTAGTTGAAATCGCCCATTATTAGGGTGTTAGGTTGTACCCTAATATTTTCCAGTGTACTAAGACATGAGAAGTGGGAATCCTGGGACATGGTGGGGGATCTGTAGCAAGCTACAATTTCGACTGCGGTCTTGCCCAGAGTTAGTTGCACTTGGATAATATCGGATGCATTATGCTGAGCAACTAGTCTGGAGGTGTGGATATCCTTAATGAATATGGACACGTTTCGGCCCAGGTTAGGTGGCCAAAAAGTGTGGTATGAATTATAGCCTGGTAATGCAGGGGTACTCTCTGGAACTTTGAACCAGGTCTCTGTCACTGCACAGATGTCAATGTTCTCCATTTTAAGGAGTGCCTCGAGAAAGTGCATTTTGAGGTTTAGACTTCTATCATTGAGTAGCAATACCCTCAGATTCTTCTTGCTTGTACCTGTTAGGGTGGTGAATTTGTCATTTGAACCTTGCCTAAAAAAGGCACTATAGGGGTGGCTAGAGCCTTAGCCAGTACCCGGAATCCCAGGGGTGACAGGTGCAGGCCATCTCTGGCAAAGCATCGTGGCTTGTCGATCATGTCATCCCAGGCAGACAGATACTGGATCCCCTTAGAATGACACCAGAAGCTTAGCCAATTGCTGAAGTCAATCATTTTGTCCTTGTACTGTGGTATCATTCTGGGTGATGGCAGGATGCTACTCAGGGCTAGGGTCATACCTACCTGGGCTACAAGATCGGACAGCTCCTCCATGTCCCTTTTCATGTAGTCCAAGGAGGTACGTCTCAGGTCATTCACACCAACATGGACAATGACAGAGTCATATTTGTACTTGTTGAGGAGTGACCTGAGTGCATGCATTATGTGGCGGATCCTGGCACCCGACAGGCAGCTGACAGTAACTTTCTCCTTGTTTAGCCTGGTGAGTGGAACATCAGTGTGCCTAACTATAGAGTCACCTATGACTAGAGTGTTGGGTACGTTGTTATGCCTTATGGGCTGTGGTTGAGTGGCACACTGAGTTTGTGGGCTATGTGTCATTTGGGTTGTGTTGGGGGGTGGAGGTTGCTTGTGTTTCTGCTTTGGAGGTCCCTGTTGCTTGGGCAAGTTTTTACCGAGAGCCTCCGCGAATGTAGGTGAGTGTTTTGTGTTTCTGTGTGTGTGTTTTGGTGGTGTAGGTTTTGAGGGACTATGTGCTGAGTGTGGTGTGGTGCAAGTGTTTACCTTCTCCTCTTGACTGTCTAGTCCAGTCTTGGGTGAAGAGAGCTTTGCTTCCAGTTTGGCTATATAAGTGCATCTCTCACAGGTTGTAGTGTTGGGTGGTAGGAGGAGAGGGTTGTCTGTGTACATGAGGCAATTACTGCATTGCCCCAAGATGCCCAGATGCATCAGGTAGACAGGAGAAAACACCGGGGGCTAACCCTTAGACATGCCTGGATAGGTGCTTATTTGTTAAGTACTAGAAACTGTTTTCCTCTAGACAGTGAGGAAAGTTGAGTGCTGTAGTAATTTGTAGCTTATTTAGTGCTTACAATAAGTTCTGAACAAATGTTGGTGAAGCACCCTCCAAGAGGAAAAAACGCTGAGAGAAGAAGGGAGCCACTTTTGAGATTTTAAGTATTTTTTCTCTGTTTATTTGCTAAGTTTTTCTGCATAGCTGCCTAGCTTGAGCATTTTCTGGCTTGTTAAACTTGATTTCTGTATTAGTAGCTGTATTTAGAGCACAACCAAAAGCTGTTTGCTGAATTTCCTGTTTGCACTTAATTTTAAATCGTTTTTTTCTTAAAACTTGCATATTTTCTGTCCTTGACCTAGCACTCTTGTGTGGGGTCATTTACTGCACTGTTATAACTTGATATTACTTGTGAACCTCTGCTATCTCTGTAAAAAAACAAAAACAAAAAAAAAATCTTGCTTTTTTCCCACTTTTCTGAGAGTTAAAAAAGTTCAGTTACAGGCTTGCTGTTCCTGAACTGTTTGAAAGTTTCTGTGAGGCCATTTTTGCTTGGGCTGAAGGAGGGTCTCTGTGTTTATCAGTGGGAGTGACTAACATTGAGCAGCTTCCCTGCCCCCCGGAGAGGTGGTTACTGACTTGAAACTGTAGTTTTATTGGCCACTAGGGGTCATTTCCATAACTCCTTCATCTTCCTCTCTTAAAACCTAGTTGCCTCGTGGTTTTGGCGTCTTTTCAGGCTTGTTGGCTGTTGGTGAAGCACCCTCCAAGAGGAAAAACGCTGAGAGAAGAAGGAGCCACTTTTGAGATTTTAAGTATTTTTCTCTGTTTATTTGCTAAGTTTTTCTGCATAGCTGCCTAGCTTGAGCATTTTCTGGCTTGTTAAACTTGATTTCTGTATTAGTAGCTGTATTTAGAGCACAACCAAAAGCTGTTTGCTGAATTTCCTGTTTGCACTTAATTTTAAATCGTTTTTCTTAAAACTTGCATATTTTCTGTCCTTGACCTAGCACTCTTGTGTGGGGTCATTTACTGCACTGTTATAACTTGATATTACTTGTGAACCTCTGCTATCTCTGTAAAAACAAAAACAAAAAAAATCTTGCTTTTTCCCACTTTTCTGAGAGTTAAAAAAGTTCAGTTACAGGCTTGCTGTTCCTGAACTGTTTGAAAGTTTCTGTGAGGCCATTTTTGCTTGGGCTGAAGGAGGGTCTCTGTGTTTATCAGTGGGAGTGACTAACATTGAGCAGCTTCCCTGCCCCCCGGAGAGGTGGTTACTGACTTGAAACTGTAGTTTTATTGGCCACTAGGGGTCATTTCCATAACTCCTTCATCTTCCTCTCTTAAAACCTAGTTGCCTCGTGGTTTGAGTGTCTTTTCAGGCTTGCTGGCTGTTGGTGAAGCACCCTCCAAGAGGAAAAAACGCTGAGAGAAGAAGGGAGCCACTTTTGAGATTTTAAGTATTTTTTCTCCGTTTATTTGCTAAGTTTTTCTGCATAGCTGCCTAGCTTGAGCATTTTCTGGCTTGTTAAACTTGATTTCTGTATTAGTAGCTGTATTTAGAGCACAACCAAAAGCTGTTTGCTGAATTTCCTGTTTGCACTTAATTTTAAATCGTTTTTCTTAAAACTTGCATATTTTCTGTCCTTGACCTAGCACTCTTGTGTGGGGTCATTTACTGCACTGTTATAACTTGATATTACTTGTGAACCTCTGCTATCTCTGTAAAAACAAAAACAAAAAAATCTTGCTTTTTCCCACTTTTCTGAGAGTTAAAAAGTTCAGTTACAGGCTTGCTGTTCCTGAACTGTTTGAAAGTTTCTGTGAGGCCATTTTGCTTGGGCTGAAGGAGGGTCTCTGTGTTTATCAGTGGGAGTGACTAACATTGAGCAGCTTCCCTGCCCCGGAGAGGTGGTTACTGACTTGAAACTGTAGTTTTATTGGCCACTAGGGGTCATTTCCATAACTCCTTCATCTTCCTCTCTTAAAACCTAGTTGCCTCGTGGTTTGAGCGTCTTTTCAGGCTTGTTGGCTGTTGGTGAAGCACCCTCCAAGAGGAAAAACGCTGAGAGAAGAAGGGAGCCACTTTTGAGATTTTAAGTATTTTTCTCTGTTTATTTGCTAAGTTTTTCTGCATAGCTGCCTAGCTTGAGCATTTTCTGGCTTGTTAAACTTGATTTCTGTATTAGTAGCTGTATTTAGAGCACAACCAAAAGCTGTTTGCTGAATTTCCTGTTTGCACTTAATTTTAAATCGTTTTTCTTAAAACTTGCATATTTTCTGTCCTTGACCTAGCACTCTTGTGTGGGGTCATTTACTGCACTGTTATAACTTGATATTACTTGTGAACCTCTGCTATCTCTGTAAAAACAAAAAAAAAAAAAATCTTGCTTTTTCCCACTTTTCTGAGAGTTAAAAAAGTTCAGTTACAGGCTTGCTGTTCCTGAACTGTTTGAAAGTTTCTGTGAGGCCATTTTTGCTTGGGCTGAAGGAGGGTCTCTGTGTTTATCAGTGGGAGTGACTAACATTGAGCAGCTTCCCTGCCCCCCGGAGAGGTGGTTACTGACTTGAAACTGTAGTTTTATTGGCCACTAGGGGTCATTTCCATAACTCCTTCATCTTCCTCTCTTAAAACCTAGTTGCCTCGTGGTTTGAGCGTCTTTTCAGCCTTGTTGGCTGTTGGTGAAGCACCCTCCAAGAGGAAAAAACGCTGAGAGAAGAAGGGAGCCACTTTTGAGATTTTAAGTATTTTTCTCTGTTTATTTGCTAAGTTTTTCTGCATAGCTGCCTAGCTTGAGCATTTTCTGGCTTGTTAAACTTGATTTCTGTATTAGTAGCTGTATTTAGAGCACAACCAAAAGCTGTTTGCTGAATTTCCTGTTTGCACTTAATTTTAAATCGTTTTTTTCTTAAAACTTGCATATTTTCTGTCCTTGACCTAGCACTCTTGTGTGGGGTCATTTACTGCACTGTTATAACTTGATATTACTTGTGAACCTCTGCTATCTCTGTAAAAACAAAACAAAAAAAAATCTTGCTTTTTCCCACTTTTCTGAGAGTTAAAAAGTTCAGTTACAGGCTTGCTGTTCCTGAACTGTTTGAAAGTTTCTGTGAGGCCATTTTGCTTGGGCTGAAGGAGGGTCTCTGTGTTTATCAGTGGGAGTGACTAACATTGAGCAGCTTCCCTGCCCCGGAGAGGTGGTTACTGACTTGAAACTGTAGTTTTATTGGCCACTAGAGTCATTTCCATAACTCCTTCATCTTCCTCTCTTAAAACCTAGTTGCCTCGTGGTTTGAGCGTCTTTTCAGGCTTGTTGGCTGTTGGTGAAGCACCCTCCAAGAGGAAAAACGCTGAGAGAAGAAGGAGCCACTTTTGAGATTTTAAGTATTTTTCTCTGTTTATTTGCTAAGTTTTTCTGCATAGCTGCCTAGCTTGAGCATTTTCTGGCTTGTTAAACTTGATTTCTGTATTAGTAGCTGTATTTAGAGCACAACCAAAAGCTGTTTGCTGAATTTCCTGTTTGCACTTAATTTTAAATCGTTTTTCTTAAAACTTGCATATTTTCTGTCCTTGACCTAGCACTCTTGTGTGGGGTCATTTACTGCACTGTTATAACTTGATATTACTTGTGAACCTCTGCTATCTCTGTAAAAAACAAAAACAAAAAAAATCTTGCTTTTTTCCCACTTTTCTGAGAGTTAAAAAAGTTCAGTTACAGGCTTGCTGTTCCTGAACTGTTTGAAAGTTTCTGTGAGGCCATTTTGCTTGGGCTGAAGGAGGGTCTCTGTGTTTATCAGTGGGAGTGACTAACATTGAGCAGCTTCCCTGCCCCGGAGAGGTGGTTACTGACTTGAAACTGTAGTTTTATTGGCCACTAGGGTCATTTCCATAACTCCTTCATTTGTCCTCGGAGGAGTGGTTTAGGGCAGTGACTTGTGGTTTGTTGGCCAATTTGGGTCATTTCCTGTCTTATCCAGCCCCTGCTATAAAGCACGCTTTAGCGATTTAGCCCGATTTAGCGCGGAGTTGCTACTGTTGCACACTAGGGCAGCGCCGGTTAAGCAGGTTTAAACTATTCGGCTACCTAAAGTCCACTCTTCAAATTTTCCTTAAAACTACCTTCCTCGAACTATACTACTGATCTAATCAGCGTATCCTATAATTAAAAAGAACATCTCTACTTGACTCCAAGTAGACTATTCTCTATCTGTTAAACGTAGCACTTGCTCCTACAGTACTTATTACCTTGATACGGCACTCTTGTCATAGATAGTACCCCAAAAGGCAACCCCCATTTCTCGGTCACCCACGTCCCCGGAATCTTTTTAAAGCTTTTTTGTCTATTCCTTCTAGCATGTCGAGGGATCAGTTGCTACTGTCCTCTCCTGCTCAGCTGGTGAACCTGGGAATATTGAGGCAATGTTACAATTGCCTCATGTACCTGAACAACCCTCTCCTCCTCCCACAAAACACAAATACATGCGAGAGATGCAACTACACGGCCAAACTGGAGGCTGAGCTCTCTCAACATAGGACTGGCAAGACCAGTCAGGAGGAGAAGGTTACCACACACACTATAGACCCAGTCTCACATATTACCATTACAACCTCAAATCATACACATAAACACACAAAGACATACTCGGAGGCTCTGATCAAAAATCTACCAAAACAGCAGAGGCCACCAAAGCAGACACCCAAACAACCACCACCTCAGAACACAACACCTGCAACACATAGACCTCACAGTCAGAGTGTCAAACAGTCACAGCCCTTAAGGCCAAACACAATGCCAGACACACTAGTCATTGGTGACTCCATAGTCAGACACACTGGCGTCCGCTCACCAGACTGAGTAAGGAGAAGGTCACAGTAAGCTGCCTGTCGGGCTAGAATCCGCCACATAACGCAAGCACTCAGGTCTCTCAACAGCAGGTACAAATATGATTCAGTCATTGTCCACGCTGGTGTAAACGACCTGAGACGTACCTCCTTGGACTACATGAAAAGAGACATTGAGGAGCTCTCTGATTATGTAGCCCAGACAGGTATGACCCTGACCTTGAGCAGTATCCTACCTTCACCAAGAATGATGCCACAATACAGAGATAAGATGATCAGCTTTAACAATTGGCTTAAACACTGGTGTCATTCAAAGGGGATCCAGTGTCTGTCTGCCTGGGATGACATGCTGGACAAGCCACGCTGCTTCGCAAGGGACGGCTTGCACCTGTCACTCCTGGGATTCGGATATTGGCAAAGGCTCTTGCCACCCCATAGTGCCTTTTTAGGCAAGGCTCAAATTCTAAACATACCACCCTAGAACACAAAAAAGGAAAAAACTAAGGGTAATGCTGCTCAATGCCAGAAGTCTAAATCTCAAAATGCACGCACTCGAGGCCCTTCTCAGTATGGAGAACATCGATGTCTGTGCTGTGACAGAAACCTGGTTCAAGGCTCCTGAGAGCACCCGCGCTATCAGGTTTTACCTCATATCATGCGTTCCGGCCCCAAAATCTGGACAATACCAAGAAAGGAGGGGGGGGTATCCATATTCATCAAGGACACCCACACCTCAAGACTGGTGGCAACGCACGATGCATCGGAGACCATCCAGGTGCAATTAACCATAGGCAAGACTGCTCTGCAAATTGTAGCATGTTACAGGCCACCCTCACAAACTCAGGAACCTCACATGGCCTTCCTGAAAACACTAGAGGGGATAAATGTATCACCAAACACCATCATACTGGGTGACTTCAATTACCCTAATATAGACTGGGAACACTACTCAAGCCCAAACACCCTAGCCCAAAAGTTCCTGGAATTCATAAACTCAAATGCCATGGAACAACTAGTCACCATCCCCACAAGAGGAGATAACATACTTGATCTCATCATCACGAACATGGGAGCACAATGTTCAACACCGGAGGTGTACCCCTCACTGGTGAGATCAGACCACAAACTAATCTCGCTGGAGGTCCTCATCCCACCCCCACCTGAAATAAAAAAGACCACAGTAAAGAACTTCTCAAAAGCCGACTTCACACTTCTAAAGACTAGTGTGGTCTCCTTTAAGGCCTCCGAGCGCGGAAAACAGTACTCAAGCCGCTGAATCACTTACAAATGCCTTCTACCAGCACCTGCAGGACTGCATGGATAAGGCAATCCCAAGCAAAACAAAGACTCTTTGTACCAAAGGCAAGCATCCAGTCTGGTGGACCCCAGCCATAAACAAACTCTACAACAAAGGAGGAAGCTACTACAAGATAGAGCAAAATCCTTAAAAGGTAAGACACCCTTGATCACTATAAGTAAAAACTAAGAGCTCTCATAA